>NC_058090.1:38545050-38845050 GCF_014858855.1 Bufo gargarizans | reverse complement strand
GACTAAGGATTAAGAAGAGATATTTCCATCCAAATAAGCAATAAAGATAAGTCTGCTCACTTCCTTGGGTTTCGTCAGCTAAAAAGCTGCTTTTAACTTTTCCACACCCTGAGATTACAGTTTGTAAGTCGGTGACCTTCTCTTCAGCAATCTGCCGCCTCTGTGTAACTATGAGAGGTGCAGCCTCTGCCGATTGTGCTTGCACAAGGGATTCTGGGCCTTTGCTTGCATTGCATTATTTGTCCTGTCTCCGATCTGAAAGGTCATCACACAGGGGCTAATGGATTCTATTCATTAGACAGATAGCTGTCAGGGCCCTGAAAAGCCACGACTCTCACCGTGCATTATTACAGCAGAGAATTATTGCGAAGGAAAGACATTTACAGACTGATATAGAAGAGCTCATAGCGCGCACGGCCTTTGTCAAGGAAACCTTAGCTGTTAGCGTGGATTTTAATTAAGCTTTCATTTGGTTTCAGTAATGACTTCTCTCCAGCAGAGTAAGGCACATGACATAATCCCAGTACAGTGTCTGGAACTAAAATGAAGAATTTCTGCTTCAAAGTCAGTCATCCATTTCATCAGGAACTTGCACTTTTTCTCCACGAATAATCTAAATGAATGCAATTTCCTCTATCTTCTTCTAAACACCTTTCTTTCATGTTGTGAATGGTATTAAAGGGGTTTTGCCATCTCAGACAATGGGGCATATCGCTAGGCTATGCCCCCATTGTCTGATAGTTGCGGGTCCCACCACCGGGACCCGCACCTACAATGAAAACGGAGCAGGGAAATGAACGGAGGGCGCACTGCGCATGGGGCCGCCAAAAATAGCTGAACTCTGGCTCGGCTATTTCCTTCTGCCCCATAGAAATTAATGGGAGTAGGGGCCGCGCGTGCGCTCCCATTCACTTCTATGGGATCAGCGCGGAGGTAGTGCTTGGTGGTGGACGGACCCCGGTGAATCCAGGGTCCTCCAGCCACAGCTCTCCCTGCTCCATTCTCGTTGTAGGTGGGGGTCCCAGAGGTGGGACTCGCACCTATCAGACAATGGGGGCATATCCTAGCGACATGCCCCCATTGTCTTAGATGGGAATACCCCTTTAAGATTGTATTGTGCTGCGCACCTGCCCCAGAGGGAAGACGTGCAGGGCAGGAGAGGATGGGAATGGTGGCAATGAGCGTAGTCCTCACGGTGGCTAATGCTTGCTCCAGTGCTCCCCTAAGCCATGCAGGTAGTGAGTGGACATGCGCAACCCTGTACATCGGGGATCTCCTGCCTGATGGTGGTTGAGGTGCCCTTGATGTTATGTGAACAATTAGCAGGGTCCAAGATGGGCTCGTCATTGGAAGGTGGAGACCAATGACCAGCCCATATTGATTTATATAAAGTCTCTTTTTACTGAATATATGACACTGCTCTCAAGTATTTCACAGAGCAGGTTTTTCCCAAAGGCATTGTATATATAGGGGATAGGCAATATGATGCCCGCTCTAAGTTTCTTTCTAGGTTCTATGCAAACCTTCCAAAGGACACAAAGGCATGGAAGTCCCTGCTGTAAATTTCTGCAGTACCATGTTCAGAGTTTAGGGGTTCGTTTATCCCCTATAGATCCAACGGATCCCAAAAAAGCATCCTTTTGACACCTTCCAGGCAGGTATACATCAGTATACTTTTTTACAGTATAGGAAAGCATAGACTGCTGACCCTTCCTATACAGTTGGCCACTTGAAAAAAAAAATATAAGGATATTCACGGTATAATTTTTTTTTTAGCATAGTGGTCTATGGATGACATATACACTATATAGTATACAGTGGCATACATCAGGGCTATATGTTTATCAGATAGTTTGGGAATTTCCCCAGTGTATACCATACACTGAATGTATGTCCATAAACATGATATGAACATCGTCTTCGTTCAATATTACACAATATTCTTCAGTAATAGGGTACTTCTAGGACAAAAGATAAAGTATCAGCAGGTGGAAGAGTTCATTATGAGGTCAGCACCATAAATCATCATATATTCTGCTTTTTCCCCCATATTCCTGACTAACATTTTGAAGGCCAACCCACCATTTTTGCTGATATGACCTGACCGGTAAGTGAAAAATAAATACGTTAATCTCAGTGATACTGTTTGCGAAGCTGTGTGTGGTGAGGGATCTAAGTCATGTCAACCATTATCTTTGGTTATCTTAGAGATAAGTGATTGATTCATACTTCAAGACAAGCAGCATTTAAGAAGTCTTACCAACAAAAAATCTATGGCACATGCAGGAGATTTCAGGAGCACTTCTGCTGATGCTGGACCATCTTTAGAAATGTTTCTATCAATTTGAATGATCTTTGCCAGGATTTCTTAATGTTTGTACATCAAGCACTCAAATAAACCTGTCACAAACTTACCTGTCCGGGCTCAAGCGGCGAGATCTTCAGTTTTGGCGCAACTTCGCCGGGGAGAGACGCAATGCTAAGCCACTTACCCTGCTGACGCAACAGGGTCCTTAGCAACAGGATGCAATGCTCTGTCTCCCCACAGGGGGCGTGTGCTGGGTGAGACTAGCAGTGGGCTAATTGTTCAGCTGCTCTATTCCTATGTGCTAGTGTTTCTGACTAATGGATCCAAGTCATTGACCTATCAGGTTCTAATCCAGGGACTCTGCGCTCTTTTTAAACCCCTACCTGCCCTGTTACCAGTGCCAGTGATAGTCTCTGACTCACTAGCTGTGTTCCTGGTTCCTGTGCGTATTGGATTGCTTGTTCCTTTGACTCATTTGATACTGTGTTGTCTGTCTGGTTCTGATCTCGGCTTGTCTTCTGACCACTTTCTGTCTCTCGTTTGGTACTGCTTTGTCTGTCTGGTTCTGTGGTTCTGATCTCAGCTTGTCTTCTGACCACTTTCTGTCTCTCGTTTGGTACTGCTTTGTCTGTCTGGTTCTGTGGTTCTGATCTCGGCTTGTCTTCTGACCACTTTCTGTCTCTCGTTTGGTACTGCTTTGTCTGTCTGGTTCTGTGGTTCTGATCTCAGCTTGTCTTCTGACCACTGTCTGTTTCTCATTTGGTTCTGCATTGTCCATCTGGTTCTGATCTCGACTTGTCTTCTGACCACTCTATGGTACTGCATAGCTTGTCTGGTTCTGACCCCTTTTTGTGTTTTTTTTGTCTCTTGGTATTTGTCTGTCTCTAAGTAGCATAGGGACTGTCGACCAGTTGCGGTCTAGCTTCCTAGAGCTTGAACTGCAAGTAGGTAGGGAAAGTGGGCTGGGTTCCAAGCAGGGGTCAAGTCCTGGGAAAAAAAGTGTGGGAACTCACCCAAGATCCAGTGCCTCTGCGTGAAGTCACGGCACACGGCGTACGCAAAGGGCAGGGAAGGTCACTCTCTTTCTCCCCCCTCCCTCCCTTGTCACTCTCTTTCTCCCCTCTCCCTCCCTCCCTTGTCACTCTCTTTCTCCCCCCTCCCTCCCTCCCTCCCTCCCTTGTCACTCTCTTTCTCCCCCCTCCCTCCCTTGTCACTCTCTTTCTCCCCCCTCCCTCCCTTGTCACTCTCTTTCTCCCCCCCTCCCTCCCTCCCTCTGTCACTCTCTTTCTCCCCCCTCCCTCCCTCCCTTGTCACTCTCTTTCTCCCCCCTCCCTCCCTCCCTTGTCACTCTCTTTCTCCCCCCTCACTCCCTTCGTCACTCTCTTTCCCCTCCCCCCTTGTCAATCTCTTTCTCCCCCCCCATCCTTGTCACTCTCTTTCTCCCCCCTCCCTCCTTGTCACTCTCTTTCTCCCCCCTCCCTCACTTGTCACTCTCTTTCTCCCCCCTCCCTCACTTGTCACTCTCTTTCTCCCCCCTCCCTTCCTTGTCACTCTCTCTTTCTCCCCCTCCCTCCCTCCCTCCCTTGTCACTCTCTTTCTCCCCCCTCCCTCCCTTGTCACTCTCTTTCTCCCCCCTCCCTCCCTTGTCACTCTCTTTCTCCCCCCTCCCTCACTTGTCACTCTCTTTCTCCCCCCTCCCTTCCTTGTCACTCTCTCTTCTCCCCCCTCCCTCCCTTGTCACTCTCTCTTTCATTCCCTCCCTCCCTTGTCACTCTCTCTTTCTCCCCACCACCTCGGGTGTAGCGTGGCCGAGCTCTGTCCGGTCCATGATACAGGAGCATTTGCTGTACCCGGCCGGACTGACAGGAAGTGCTCACTAAGTGAGCACTTCCTGTCAGTCCGGCCGGGTACAGGAAACAAAAGCTCCTGTACCACGGACCGGACAGAGCTCGGCCACGATACACTTGAGGCGCTTCCCTCCTGTCAGTCCCTCTCTTCATGCTGCGCCAGAGCGGGGCGCCGACAGTGTTGAGGGGCACAATGCGCTGCCCTGCTGAAAGGGTATGGCGTTCCTGCTAAGAAAAAAGTGCAGGAACGCCGTTCCCACGCGTTCCTGCAGGACTCGAGCCCTGGTTCCAAGTCAGGGCTCACTGTCCGTGTCTATCCCTATCTTCAAGTGTTACAAAACCCATGTCACTGGGTCACATGGCGCATGGGGGACATATCGCAGCTGCAGCCCGTCATTGGCTACAGTGACCACATGGCCCATTTCAAATTGGATTCTGATGCAGGGAGACTCTGGATCTGCAGGGAGACTCTGGATCTGCAGAGGCGGTGGGGGAGCGAAGGAGCCAGAACCCAACATCGGAGATCAGGTAAGTATGATTCCCTCTGCAAGTCCAGTCACGCTGGGTGGTCTGCCCAAAAGACACCTGGGGGTGAACAACACCTTTAAGTGTTTGGAAACATTGTTCGGCAGATAAGACATTGTAATTATACCAGTTGACGATTTACACACCCATTTAGATTGATATTAGTCTCACTGGTTCAAAATAGGACCAAAATCTATTGGTGTATTCTTATGTGGTGACTGTCATTGAGAATGTGAGGACGACAAAATGATGCACACCATTTTGCCATGCAAATTTTACCTGTAAGGTTCCTTATCTGTGCCATTCAGTACATGAGAATTCACCATTAGGGGCCACTCACACAGCGTGTTTTACAGCGGAATTTTGGAGCTGATAGCGACATGTCCTTTCTGCTTCCCATTCATTTCAATGGGAGGCATCACTGAGGATCACGAAGCAGTGGCATAAAGTCATGGCTGTGCCGAGAACGAACATGTCTCTTCTCGGTGCGGCCATGGCTTTAAGCTGCCACTCTGCTATGCTCAGCATTGCCTTCCATTGAAATGAATAGGAGGCAGAAGCCAAGTGGCTGCCGACAAAATTTCATCCCCTGTGTCCAACCCACAGTTCTATGGCAAAAGACATTGTGTGAACATACCCTTAATGTGTAAACCAAATGTATCCTGTTGGACTGCATTTACTCAACCTAATAAGTGCCAACCAACTATATGACAAGTTGAATAAATAGGGGGTTAATGATCATTAATACGATTGTTCATCCCCAAGAAAGTTTGCATATTGTCGGCAGCACATCCCTGTTTACATGATGAAATATGCTGCCGAGAAATAATTATTTTTGTGGCTTCACAGACTGGTGAAGTTTTGAGACGGGTTGATGATCAGCAAAACAAACCCTTGTTCCCCATCATCAGCCTGTACAAAAGGGCCTATAGAAGGCTATGCCATGAAGCAGTATTTTGACACTATGGTTAGGAGCAGTTGTCATCTTATATCTTCAAAACGTAAAGCCAAAAATAATATTTTGTTTCATCACTGGTGACTTTTGTGTTTTACTAGTCTTATTTGCTAAAGCCAAACATTAGTGTCTTCTATGTAAACCAGCGTAGGACTGTAAAGCAACATGTGGAACTGAAATACCGTAATGTGACTTTGAAGAATAGCGCTAGAATTTTTTGTCTAAACTGTTGGAATTTATTTTATAAGGTGTTGGCAGGTCCCTTCATACAGCCGCCGAATGAAATGGTCAACAGCTGTCTCCCAGAGTTCCATATTACTGCCTCTAAAAGGCATGATTTAAGTTTATAGTCCTGGACAGCCCTTAGAGGGAGAGTATATACTGTGTATATTTCTCAACATTTAAATTGCTACACCAAGAAGGACAAACCGAACGGTATTGCAAATCGAGGGCGTAACAGGTGTCGCTGCAGATGATTAAACACCTAGCTCCAATCTGTGGGAGGGGCATAAAAGCCAGATTGAAAGCAACGTTTTTTTTTTTTTGGACACATGAAATCTCAAAAATGAGATTAAGTCGTGTGGGATGATTGTGTGATGCCTCCTGTTTGGTGATATTTCAGTTATCATCAGTGGCACAACTACAAATGACTGGACCCCACAGCAAATTCTTGAACGGGCCCCGTTCAATCCTCGACTCCCATGCAATCCCTATCTTGTGGCTAGTCATGATCGCACCCTCAGACGAGGCCTGGCAACCGCTCACTATGTTTCCTACAGTGTCACTGTATATACTGTCACTGTATATAATGTCACTGTATATACTGTCACTGTATATAATGTCACTGTATATAATGTCATTGTATATAATGTCATTGTATAATGCTATTCCAGAATGAAACTACAGATCACTGTAACAGTGAATTTCCTAGTGACAAACTTCCAGTAACATTGATGTCCTTTTAAGAAAAAGGGATTGTCCAAAGTGAACAAGTTTCTAAGGGTCCATTCACACAAGTGTTTTGCGGTCTGCAAATTGCGATTCCGCAAAACACAGACACCAGCCATGTGCGTTCGGCATTTTTCGGACCGCACATGGCCAGCACTATGATAGAAATGCCTTTTCTTGTCCATGGCTGTGGAGAAAAGAATAAGACATGATGTTTTTAGCGGGGCCACAGAACGGAAGTGCGGATGCGGACAGCACATGGTGTGCCGTCCACATCTTTGTGGCCCCATTGAAATGAATGGGTCCACATCCGTTCCGCAAAATTGCAGAACGGATGCGTACCCATGCATGCGGACGTGTGAATAGACCCTTAATCTGAAGAATCCATTTAATTCTGTCCTCTTTACACATCCATTAGCAATTTATTTATTTTTTTTAAGTTTTATGTTTTGGGTCTTTTTTGCAAGGAAAAATCTAGTCTGGTATAAAAGTTGTGCCTCAATAATGCCGTTTTCCACCTGTTTACTACAAGCTGTCCATACAAGCTGAGATTTCTTATTGACACCTACGAATAGTGGGACATCTCTTGGTTCATAGACCCAGCTACGGCTACTTTCACATATGTGTTTTGCATTTTGATATCCGGCAGAGGATCTCAAAATCGGGGCAAATTGCTTCTGTTTTGTACCCATTCATCGTCAGTTGGGATCAAAACAGAACAAACCAGAATAGGATGCATTCCGTTCTGGTTTGTTCAGTTTTTTAAGCGGACATAAAACTTTAAGCTGCGGTATTGTGTCTGGTCTGTGAAACTGAAAAAAACAGATCCGGCACTAAAAACAATGTAAGTCAATGGTGCCGGATCCGGTTTGATCTAGAACCCGTTGATAGAAATGTTTTTAGTGCTGGATCCGGTTTGTTCAGTTTCGATTTAATACAACCGCATCCGAATGGAGCGGATGCATCCGAATGTAATAAATTGAACTGAAGTGTTTTGATCCGGTTTTGAGAGCCTATGCCAGATGTCAAAACTGCAATGCAAAGCGCATATGTGAAAGTAGCCTAAAGCCTCATTCACACGTCGGTGTTTGGTCAGTGATTTCCATCAGTGATTATGAGCCGAAACCAGGACTGGAGCCTCCGCAGACATAAGTGAGCCAAAACCATAAGTTATGGTTTGTGGTAGCGGAATCCATAACGGAATTCTTAGATAATCCGAACCTTGTACGCCGAATTTGAAAACACAAGTTCCCTCAACACTATGGATGACCCATCCTGAGGATAGATCATCAGTATTAAAAACTCAGACAACCCTTTTAAATCCTAGAAGCAATGGGTCGGACTACCAATGACAGAATAGAATGAAGTAGTCGTCCGCTATAATCAATGGTATTATTGGAGAAGTTTCTTTCGGAAGAAGTTCATTTCCCAATATATTCAGGAATGTACATTGCTGAACCAGTTACCCTTTTAAGCAGAAATGAAACATGGTTCTTTTTTTCTCTTTCCAAAGGATTTCATAAATCTAAAATCCTCATCTGTAGAACTCTGGCGTGCTTTCCATGACTCATCGTAAGGATTTTACTTAATATCATACAAGGTCGTGTCAAGGTTAGACACCCAACTCAATGCCGCACTTCGGTTGTAAGTAGGGATGAGCGAACTCGAACTGTATAGTTCGGGTTCGTACCGAATTTTGGGGTGTCCGTGACACGGACCCGAACCCGGACATTTTCGTAAAAGTCCGGGTTCGGGTTCGGTGTTCGTCGCTTTCTTCGCGCTTTTGTGACGCTTTCTTGGCGCTTTTTGAAAGGCTGCAAAGCAGCCAATCAACAAGCGTCATACTACTTGCCCCAAGAGGCCATCACAGCCATGCCTACTATTGGCATGGCTGTGATTGGCCAGAGCACCATGTGACCCAGCCTCTATTTAAGCTGGAGTCACATAGCGCCGCCCGTCACTCTGCTCTGATTAGCGTAGGGAGAGGTTGCGGCTGCGACAGTAGGGCGAGATTAGGCAGATTAACTCCTCCAAAGGACTTGATTAACTGATCGATCTGCAGCTGTGGATCATTGAGCTGCTGATCCTCAATTGCTCACTGTTTTTAGGCTGCACAGACCGTTTGTCAGTCTCATTTTTCTGGGGTGATCGGCGGCCATTTTGTGTCTTGTGGTGCGCCAGCACAAGCTGCGACCAAGTGCATTTAACCCTCAATGGTGTGGTTGTTTTTTGGCTAAAGCCTACATCAGGGTGAAGCTGTGACACCAAGTGCATTTAACCAGCAATAGTCTGTTCATTTTTTGGCCATATACAAAATCAGGGGCAAGCTGCGCCTGTCACCAAGTGCATTTAACCCTCAATGGTGTGGTTGTTTTTTGGCTAAAGCCTACATCAGGGTGAAGCTGTCACACCAAGTGCATTTAACCAGCAATAGTCTGTTCATTTTTGGCCATATACAAAATCAGGGGCAAGCTGCGCCTGTCACCAAGTGCATTTAACCCTCAATGGTGTGGTTGTTTTTTGGCTAAAGCCTACATCAGGGTGAAGCTGTCACACCAAGTGCATTTAACCAGCAATAGTCTGTTCATTTTTTGGCCATATACAAAATCAGGGGCAAGCTGCGCCTGTCACCAAGTGCATTTAACCCTCAATGGTGTGGTTGTTTTTTGGCTAAAGCCTACATCAGGGTGAAGCTGTCACACCAAGTGCATTTAACCAGCAATAGTCTGTTCATTTTTTGGCCATATCCCAGTCTAATTCTGTCACTAAATCCATACCGGTCACCCAGCGCCTAAATACTAGGCCTCAAATTTATATCCAGCTAAATCTGTCCCTAGTGCTGTAGCTGGGCGAGTTATTTAGTGTCCGTTCAAGCACATTTCTTGTTCTGGGTTGAAATACAATTCCCAATTTAGCAATTTCATAATTTAGTGGTTCCTGCTATATCAGAGCTCTTTGAAATCTATCCCAAAAAGGGTATATAATATTGAAGGTGCACATAGGGTCATTCAGAGTAACTTCACACACACCCGCTACTGTGTATTTCCAAGTCTAATTCTGTCACTAAACCCATACCTGTCACCCAGCGCCTAAATACTAGGCCTCAAATTTAAATCCCTCTAAATCTCTCGTTACCGTTGTCCTGTTGTAGCTGGGAAAGTTATTTAGTGCCCGTCAAAGCACATTTTTTGTTCTGGGTTGAAGTACAATTCCCAATTTAGCAATTTCATAATTTAGTGGTTCCTGCTATATCAGAGCTATTTGAAATCTATCCCAAAAAGGGTATATAATATTGAAGGTGCACATAGGGTCATTCAGAATAACTTCACACACACCCGCTACTGTGTATTTCCAAGTCTAATTCTGTCACTAAATCCATACCGGTGACCCAGCGCCTAAATACTAGGCCTCAAATTTAATTCCCTCTAAATCTCTCGTTACCCACCGCTGTACTGTTGTTGCTGGGCAAGATATTTAGTGTCCGTCAAAGCACATTTTTTGTTCTGGGTTGAAGTACAATTCCCAATTTAGCAATTTCATAATTTAGTGGTTTCTGCTATATCAGAGCTATTTGAAATCTATCCCTAAAAGGGTATATAATATTGAAGGTGCACATAGGGTCATTCAGAATAACTTCACACACACCCGCTACTGTGTATTTCCAAGTCTAATTCTGTCACTAAACCCATACCTGTCACCCAGCGCCTAAATACTAGGCCTCAAATTTATATCCAGCTAAATCTGTCCCTAGTGCTGTAGCTGGGCGAGTTATTTAGTGTCCGTTCAAGCACATTTCTTGTTCTGGGTTGAAATACAATTCCCAATTTAGCAATTTCATAATTTAGTGGTTCCTGCTATATCAGAGCTCTTTGAAATCTATCCCAAAAAGGGTATATAATATTGAAGGTGCACATAGGGTCATTCAGAGTAACTTCACACACACCCGCTACTGTGTATTTCCAAGTCTAATTCTGTCACTAAATCCATACCGGTGACCCAGCGCCTAAATACTAGGCCTCAAATTTAATTCCCTCTAAATCTCTCGTTACCCACCGCTGTACTGTTGTTGCTGGGCAAGATATTTAGTGTCCGTCAAAGCACATTTTTTGTTCTGGGTTGAAGTACAATTCCCAATTTAGCAATTTCATAATTTAGTGGTTTCTGCTATATCAGAGCTATTTGAAATCTATCCCAAAAAGGGTATATAATATTGAAGGTGCACATAGGGTCATTCAGAATAACTTCACACACACCCGCTACTGTGTATTTCCAAGTCTAATTCTGTCACTAAACCCATACCTGTCACCCAGCGCCTAAATACTAGGCCTCAAATTTAAATCCCTCTAAATCTCTCGTTACCGTTGTCCTGTTGTAGCTGGGAAAGTTATTTAGTGCCCGTCAAAGCACATTTTTTGTTCTGGGTTGAAGTACAATTCCCAATTTAGCAATTTCATAATTTAGTGGTTCCTGCTATATCAGAGCTATTTGAAATCTATCCCAAAAAGGGTATATAATATTGAAGGTGCACATAGGGTCATTCAGAATAACTTCACACACACCCGCTACTGTGTATTTCCAAGTCTAATTCTGTCACTAAATCCATACCGGTGACCCAGCGCCTAAATACTAGGCCTCAAATTTAATTCCCTCTAAATCTCTCGTTACCCACCGGTGTACTGTTGTTGCTGGGCAAGATATTTAGTGTCCGTCAAAGCACATTTTTTGTTCTGGGTTGAAGTACAATTCCCAATTTAGCAATTTCATAATTTAGTGGTTTCTGCTATATCAGAGCTATTTGAAATCTATCCCTAAAAGGGTATATAATATTGAAGGTGCACATAGGGTCATTCAGAATAACTTCACACACACCCGCTACTGTGTATTTCCAAGTCTAATTCTGTCACTAAACCCATACCTGTCACCCAGCGCCTAAATACTAGGCCTCAAATTTAAATCCCTCTAAATCTCTCGTTACCGTTGTCCTGTTGTAGCTGGGAAAGTTATTTAGTGCCCGTCAAAGCACATTTTTTGTTCTGGGTTGAAGTACAATTCCCAATTTAGCAATTTCATAATTTAGTGGTTCCTGCTATATCAGAGCTATTTGAAATCTATCCCAAAAAGGGTATATAATATTGAAGGTGCACATTGGGTCATTCAGAATAACTTCACACACACGCTTCTGTGCATTTCCAAGTCTAATTCTGTCACTAAATCCATACCGGTGACCCAGCGCCTAAATACTAGGCCTCAAATTTAATTCCCTCTAAATCTCTCGTTACCCACCGCTGTACTGTTGTTGCTGGGCAAGATATTTAGTGTCCGTCAAAGCACATTTTTTGTTCTGGGTTGAAGTACAATTCCCAATTTAGCAATTTCATAATTTAGTGGTTTCTGCTATATCAGAGCTATTTGAAATCTATCCCTAAAAGGGTATATAATATTGAAGGTGCACATAGGGTCATTCAGAATAACTTCACACACACCCGCTACTGTGTATTTCCAAGTCTAATTCTGTCACTAAATCCATACCGGTGACCCAGCGCCTAAATACTAGGCCTCAAATTTAATTCCCTCTAAATCTCTCGTTACCCACCGTTGTACTGTTGTTGCTGGGCAAGATATTTAGTGTCCGTCAAAGCACATTTTTTGTTCTGGGTTGAAGTACAATTCCCAATTTAGCAATTTCATAATTTAGTGGTTCCTGCTATATCAGAGCTATTTGAAATCTATCCCAAAAAGGGTATATAATATTGAAGGTGCACATTGGGTCATTCAGAATAACTTCACACACACGCTTCTGTGCATTTCCAAGTCTAATTCTGTCACTAAATCCATACCGGTGACCCAGCGCCTAAATACTAGGCCTCAAATTTAATTCCCTCTAAATCTCTCGTTACCCACCGCTGTACTGTTGTTGCTGGGCAAGATATTTAGTGTCCGTCAAAGCACATTTTTTGTTCTGGGTTGAAGTACAATTCCCAATTTAGCAATTTCATAATTTAGTGGTTTCTGCTATATCAGAGCTATTTGAAATCTATCCCTAAAAGGGTATATAATATTGAAGGTGCACATAGGGTCATTCAGAATAACTTCACACACACCCGCTACTGTGTATTTCCAAGTCTAATTCTGTCACTAAATCCATACCGGTGACCCAGCGCCTAAATACTAGGCCTCAAATTTAATTCCCTCTAAATCTCTCGTTACCCACCGTTGTACTGTTGTTGCTGGGCAAGATATTTAGTGTCCGTCAAAGCACATTTTTTGTTCTGGGTTGAAGTACAATTCCCAATTTAGCAATTTCATAATTTAGTGGTTTCTGCTATATCAGAGCTATTTGAAATCTATCCCTAAAAGGGTATATAATATTCAAGGTGCACATTGGGTCATTCAGAATAACTTCACACACACACGCTTCTGTGCATTTCCAAGTCTAATTCTGTCACTAAATCCATACCGGTCACCCAGCGCCTAAATACTAGGCCTCAAATTTATATCCCGCTGAATTTGAATACAATACATTGGGCCAAATAATATATTTGTTGTTGTGGTGAACCATAACAATGAGAAAAACATCTAGTAAGGGACGCGGACGTGGACATGGTCGTGGTGGTGTTAGTGGACCCTCTGGTGCTGGGAGAGGACGTGGCCGTTCTGCCACATCCACACGTCCTAGTGTACCAACTACTTCAGGTCCCAGTAGCCGCCAGAATTTACAGCGATATATGGTGGGGCCCAATGCCGTTCTAAGGATGGTAAGGCCTGAGCAGGTACAGGCATTAGTCAATTGGGTGGCCGACAGTGGATCCAGCACGTTCACATTATCTCCCACCCAGTCTTCTGCAGAAAGCGCACAGATGGCGCCTGAAAACCAACCCCATCAGTCTGTCACATCACCCCCATGCATACCAGGGAAACTGTCTCAGCCTCAAGTTATGCAGCAGTCTCTTATGCTGTTTGAAGACTCCGCTGGCAGGGTTTCCCAAGGGCATCCACCTAGCCCTTCCCCAGCGGTGAAAGACATAGAATGCACTGACGCACAACCACTTATGTTTCCTGATGATGAGGACATGGGAATACCACCTCAGCATGTCTCTGATGATGACGAAACACAGGTGCCAACTGCTGCGTCTTTCTGCAGTGTGCAGACTGAACAGGAGGTCAGGGATCAAGACTGGGTGGAAGACGATGCAGGGGACGATGAGGTCCTAGACCCCACATGGAATGAAGGTCGTGCCACTGACTTTCACAGTTCGGAGGAAGAGGCAGTGGTGAGACCGAGCCAACAGCGTAGCAAAAGAGGGAGCAGTGGGCAAAAGCAGAACACCCGCCGCCAAGAGACTCCGCCTGCTACTGACCGCCGCCATCTGGGACCGAGCACCCCAAAGGCAGCTTCAAGGAGTTCCCTGGCATGGCACTTCTTCAAACAATGTGCTGACGACAAGACCCGAGTGGTTTGCACGCTGTGCCATCAGAGCCTGAAGCGAGGCATTAACGTTCTGAACCTGAGCACAACCTGCATGACCAGGCACCTGCATGCAAAGCATGAACTGCAGTGGAGTAAACACCTTAAAACCAAGGAAGTCACTCAGGCTCCCCCTGCTACCTCTTCTGCTGCTGCCGCCTCGGCCTATTCTGCTGCTGCCGCCTCGGCCTCTTCCTCCGCCTCTGGAGGAACGTTGGCACCTGCCGCCCAGCAAACAGGGGATGTACCACCAACACCACCACCACCACCTCCGTCACCAAGCGTCTCAACCATGTCACACGCCAGCGTTCAGCTCTCCATCTCACAAACATTTGATAGAAAGCGTAAATTCCCACCTAGCCACCCTCGATCCCTGGCCCTGAATGCCAGCATTTCTAAACTACTGGCCTATGAAATGCTGTCATTTAGGCTGGTGGACACAGACAGCTTCAAACAGCTCATGTCGCTTGCTGTCCCACAGTATGTTGTTCCCAGCCGGCACTACTTCTCCAAGAGAGCCGTGCCTTCCCTGCACAACCAAGTATCCGATAAAATCAAGTGTGCACTGCGCAACGCCATCTGTAGCAAGGTCCACCTAACCACAGATACGTGGACCAGTAAGCACGGCCAGGGACGCTATATCTCCCTAACTGCACACTGGGTAAATGTAGTGGCAGCTGGGCCCCAGGCGGAGAGCTGTTTGGCGCACGTCCTTCCGCCGCCAAGGATCGCAGGGCAACATTCTTTGCCTCCTGTTGCCACCTCCTCCTTCTCGGCTTCCTCCTCCTCTTCTTCCACCTGCTCATCCAGTCAGCCACACACCTTCACCACCAACTTCAGCACAGCCCGGGGTAAACGTCAGCAGGCCATTCTGAAACTCATATGTTTGGGGGACAGGCCCCACACCGCACAGGAGTTGTGGCGGGGTATAGAACAACAGACCGACGAGTGGTTGCTGCCGGTGAGCCTCAAGCCCGGCCTGGTGGTGTGTGATAATGGGCGAAATCTCGTTGCAGCTCTGGGACTAGCCAATTTGACGCACATCCCTTGCTTGGCGCATGTGCTGAATTTGGTGGTGCAGAAGTTCATTCACAACTACCCCGACATGTCAGAGCTGCTGCATAAAGTGCGGGCCGTCTGTTCGCGCTTCCGGCGTTCACATCCTGCTGCTGCTCGCCTGTCTGCGCTACAGCGTAACTTCGGCCTTCCCGCTCACCGCCTCATATGCGACGTGCCCACCAGGTGGAACTCCACCTTGCACATGCTGGACAGACTGTGCGAGCAGCAGCAGGCCATAGTGGAGTTTCAGCTGCAGCACGCACGGGTCAGTCGCACTACAGAACAGCACCACTTCACCACCAATGACTGGGCCTCCATGCGAGACCTGTGTGCCCTGTTGCGCTGTTTCGAGTACTCCACCAACATGGCCAGTGGCGATGACACCGTTATCAGCGTTACAATACCACTTCTATGTCTCCTTGAGAAAACACTTAGGGCGATGATGGAACAGGAGGTGGCCCAGGAGGAGGAGGAGGAGGATGAGGAAGAGGGGTCATTTTTAGCACTTTCAGGCCAGTCTCTTCGAAGTGACTCAGAGGGAGGTTTTTGGCAACAGCAGAGGCCAGGTACAAATGTGGCCAGCCAGGGCCCACTACTGGAGGACGAGGAGGACGAGGATGAGGAGGAGGTGGAGGAGGATGAGGATGAAGCATGGTCACAGCGGGGTGGCACCCAACGCAGCTCGGGTCCATCACTGGTGCGTGGCTGGGGGGAAAGGCAGGACGATGACGATACGCCTCCCACAGAGGACAGCTTGTCCTTACCCCTGGGCAGCCTGGCACACATGAGCGACTACATGCTGCAGTGCCTGCGCAACGACAGCAGAGTTGCCCACATTTTAACCTGTGCGGACTACTGGGTTGCCACCCTGCTGGATCCACGCTACAAAGACAATGTGCCCACCTTACTTCCTGCACTGGAGCGTGATAGGAAGATGCGCGAGTACAAGCGCACGTTGGTAGACGCGCTACTGAGAGCATTCCCAAATGTCACAGGGGAACAAGTGGAAGCCCAAGGCCAAGGCAGAGGAGGAGCAAGAGGTCGCCAAGGCAGCTGTGTCACGGCCAGCTCCTCTGAGGGCAGGGTTAGCATGGCAGAGATGTGGAAAACTTTTGTCAACACGCCACAGCTAACTGCACCACCACCTGATACGCAACGTGTTAGCAGGAGGCAACATTTTACTAACATGGTGGAACAGTACGTGTGCACACCCCTCCACGTACTGACTGATGGTTCGGCCCCATTCAACTTCTGGGTCTCTAAATTGTCCACGTGGCCAGAGCTAGCCTTTTATGCCTTGGAGGTGCTGGCCTGCCCGGCAGCCAGCGTTTTGTCTGAACGTGTATTCAGCACGGCAGGGGGCGTCATTACAGACAAACGCAGCCGCCTGTCTACAGCCAATGTGGACAAGCTGACGTTCATAAAAATGAACCAGGCATGGATCCCACAGGACCTGTCCGTCCCTTGTCCAGATTAGACATTAACTACCTCCCCATAACCATATATTATTGGACTCCAGGGCACTTCCTCATTCAATCCTATTTTTATTTTCATTTTACCATTATATTGCGATGCTACCCAAAGTTGAATGAACCTCTCCTCTGCCTGTGTGCTAGGCCTAAATATATGCCAATGGACTGTTGCAGTGGTGGCTGACATGAAGCCTGATTCTCTGCTATGACATGCAGACTAATTCTCTGCTGACATGAAGCCAGATTGTCTGTTACGGGACCTCTCTCCTCTGCCTGGGTGCTGGGCCTAAATTTATGACAATGGACTGTTGCAGTGGTGGCTGACGTGAAGCCTGATTCTCTGCTATGACATGCAGACTGATTCTCTGCTGTCATGAAGCCAGATTGTCTGTTACGGGACCTTTCTCCTCTACCTGGGTTCTGGGCCTAAATTTATGAAAATTGACTCTTACAGTGGTGGGTGACGTGAAGCCTGATTCTCTGCTATGATATGAAGACTGATTCTCTGCTGACATGAAGCCAGATTGTCTGTTACGGGACCTTTCTCCTCTGCCTGGGTTCTGGGCCTAAATTTATGAAAATTGACTCTTACAGTGGTGGGTGACGTGAAGCCTGATTCTCTGCTATGATATGAAGACTGATTCTCTGCTGACATGAAGCCAGATTGTCTGTTACGGGACCTTTCTCCTCTGCCTGGGTTCTGGGCCTAAATTTATGAAAATTGACTCTTACAGTGGTGGGTGACGTGAAGCCTGATTCTCTGCTATGATATGAAGACTGATTCTCTGCTGACATGAAGCCAGATTGTCTGTTACGGGACCTTTCTCCTCTGCCTGGGTTCTGGGCCTAAATTTATGAAAATTGACTCTTACAGTGGTGGGTGACGTGAAGCCTGATTCTCTGCTATGATATGAAGACTGATTCTCTGCTGACATGAAGCCAGATTGTCTGTTACGGGACCTTTCTCCTCTGCCTGGGTTCTGGGCCTAAATTTATGAAAATTGACTCTTACAGTGGTGGGTGACGTGAAGCCTGATTCTCTGCTATGATATGAAGACTGATTCTCTGCTGACATGAAGCCAGATTGTCTGTTACGGGACCTTTCTCCTCTGCCTGGGTTCTGGGCCTAAATTTATGAAAATTGACTCTTACAGTGGTGGGTGACGTGAAGCCTGATTCTCTGCTATGATATGAAGACTGATTCTCTGCTGACATGAAGCCAGATTGTCTGTTACGGGACCTTTCTCCTCTGCCTGGGTTCTGGGCCTAAATTTATGAAAATTGACTCTTACAGTGGTGGGTGACGTGAAGCCTGATTCTCTGCTATGATATGAAGACTGATTCTCTGCTGACATGAAGCCAGATTGTCTGTTACGGGACCTTTCTCCTCTGCCTGGGTTCTGGGCCTAAATTTATGAAAATTGACTCTTACAGTGGTGGGTGACGTGAAGCCTGATTCTCTGCTATGATATGAAGACTGATTCTCTGCTGACATGAAGCCAGATTGTCTGTTACGGGACCTCTCTCCTCTGCCTGGGTGCTGGGCCTAAATATATGCCAATGGACTGTTGCAGTGGTGGCTGACGTGAAGCCTCATTCTCTGCTATGACATGCAGACTAATTCTCTGCTGACATGAAGACAGATTCTCTGTTACGGGACCTCTCTCCTCTGCCTGGGTGCCGGGGCCTAAATATCTGAGAATGGACTGTTCCAGTGGTGGCTGACGTGAAGCCTCATTCTCTGCTATGACATGCAGACTAATTCTCTGCTGACATGAAGACAGATTCTCTGTTACGGGACCTCCCTCCTCTGCCTGGGTGCTGGGCCTAAATATATGCCAATGGACTGTTGCAGTGGTGGCTGACGTGAAGCCTCATTCTCTGCTATGACATGCAGACTAATTCTCTGCTGACATGAAGACAGATTCTCTGTTACGGGACCTCCCTCCTCTGCCTGGGTGCTGGGCCTAAATATATGCCAATGGACTGTTGCAGTGGTGGCTGACGTGAAGCCTCATTCTCTGCTATGACATGCAGACTGATTCTCTGCTGACATGAAGCCAGATTCTCTGTTACGGGACCTCTCTCCTCTGCCTGTGTGTGTGCTGGGCCTAAATATATGCCAATGGACTGTTGCAGTGGTGGCTGACGTGAAGCCTCATTCTCTGCTATGACATGCAGACTGATTCTCTGCTGACATGAAGCCAGATTCTCTGTTACGGGACCTCTCTCCTCTGCCTGTGTGTGTGCTGGGCCTAAATATATGCCAATGGACTGTTGCAGTGGTGGCTGACGTGAAGCCTCATTCTCTGCTATGACATGCAGACTAATTCTCTGCTGACATGAAGACAGATTCTCTGTTACGGGACCTCCCTCCTCTGCCTGGGTGCTGGGCCTAAATATATGCCAATGGACTGTTGCAGTGGTGGCTGACGTGAAGCCTCATTCTCTGCTATGACATGCAGACTGATTCTCTGCTGACATGAAGCCAGATTCTCTGTTACGGGACCTCTCTCCTCTGCCTGTGTGTGTGCTGGGCCTAAATATATGCCAATGGACTGTTGCAGTGGTGGCTGACGTGAAGCCTCATTCTCTGCTATGACATGCAGACTGATTCTCTGCTGACATGAAGCCAGATTCTCTGTTACGGGACCTCTCTCCTCTGCCTGTGTGTGTGCTGGGCCTAAATATATGCCAATGGACTGTTGCAGTGGTGGCTGACGTGAAGCCTCATTCTCTGCTATGACATGCAGACTAATTCTCTGCTGACATGAAGACAGATTCTCTGTTACGGGACCTCCCTCCTCTGCCTGGGTGCTGGGCCTAAATATATGCCAATGGACTGTTGCAGTGGTGGCTGACGTGAAGCCTCATTCTCTGCTATGACATGCAGACTAATTCTCTGCTGACATGAAGACAGATTCTCTGTTACGGGACCTCTCTCCTCTGCCTGGGTGCCGGGGCCTAAATATCTGAGAATGGACTGTTCCAGTGGTGGGTGACGGGAAGCCAGATTCTCTGCTATGGAACCTCTCTCCAATTGATTTTGGTTAATTTTTATTTATTTAATTTTTATTTTAATTCATTTCCCTATCCACATTTGTTTGCAGGGGATTTACCTACATGTTGCTGCCTTTTGCAGCCCTCTAGCTCTTTCCTGGGCTGTTTTACAGCCTTTTTAGTGCCGAAAAGTTCGGGTCCCCATTGACTTCAATGGGGTTCGGGTTCGGGACGAAGTTCGGATCGGGTTCGGATCCCGAACCCGAACATTTCCGGGATGTTCGGCCGAACTTCTCGAACCCGAACATCCAGGTGTTCGCTCAACTCTAGTTGTAAGTTCTCGGTCCCGTTTTAGTATTGAGAAATCATTTTAAAAGTGTAGTGTTCTGTTATTTTATGGTTAAAGTCATTTAATGTGTCTGGATTGGAATATTCATATTTTCATATTCCATTTATTCTATAGAGCAAAGCTGAACCGCTGCCAGTCTGGGAAGTACCATTGCATACCATGTGAATTGGAGATAATAAGCACAGTGCTGCAGTCAGGTCACATTACATCCACCACACACCCTTATGGTCTCCATTCAGATCACAGGAAAGCCAACCAATCTGAAGTCCTGTGTACTGCTGCCAAACTACTAACTTTGTTCTTATTTCAAATTCTAAATTGTTTCAGTTTCTGGAATTGATAAATGTTTTCCTGCACATTTATGTAAAAGTCCAGGAATGTCTAAAGATGAGAGCAGCATGGTGGAAGATTATAGTACCTTTTTTTTTCTTCTCAGAATTGAATATTTTGGGCCCAGCACATTGCGTTCTCTCCTGCTACTCGGCAGGCTTATGTTATACATCACTGTCAGGGCTGTGTAAGGTATCAGGGATTTAGACCACTTACAGTGACCATCTGCATTGAGCGCTTGAGGAGCCAGAGCAGAGCATGGGAGTGGTAGTGGTCCTGATGATGTGTCACGGTGTACTCCCTCAGGCCGTCGCTCCCTGAGGTCAGTGCAGAGAAGAAGGGGCACCTATATTCCCTCAGGGCACTCCCTGTAGCTGTGGTCTCCCTGCCTAATGGTAGTTTGGGGTCCATGTGGGTGCTAGGCAGGGCACGTGATGCAATGCAATGGCAGGTGTGTGATGTTAATAGTGATGAGCGGCATAGGCACTATTCGAATACGCAATATTTCGCAAATTTTCGAGAATTCGTGATCAACAGTCATTGTTTACTTGATTGCAAAAATCGGCAATGTAATATATTTGCGATAAATTCGCGATTAGAATATTCAACACTTTTTGCGAATACGAATATATAGCACTATATTCTAAATATTAGCGAATTCTCGAAATGGCGATCTTCGCAATTTGAATATTCTCGCTCAACACTAGATGTTAAGAGAGTCAGAAACCAGGCCAGATTAAACTTAACAAGAGTCTCCCCAGGATTGAAGTTGCATCCAGCAAATCTCTTTACACAGTACAAAGTTCTCCCAGATGTCTCAGCATGAGCTGTGCAGATAAATACAGCATTGCCCCTCAGATTACTCTGGCTAAAATATTTGTTATAGGGATCTCTTAGTTAATAGCTGTGTTCTGGAAACTGTGTCTTTAGTGTCAACTATTCTGGGGTGCATATGGTGTCTTAACTTGTTTCCCCTTTGCAGCAGCAGGGTCTGGATTGCTTTAAGTTGGGTTACCTTGCAAATCCTCATCCTGTAGTTCTTTCTTGTTTTCATTTGGAGCGTGTCGAGGTAATGGAGGCTCCAGGGCTTGGGTAGGTGAGAGGAGCACATGGATACTGTTGCCTTCCTCCTACCTCCCTATAAGTAGACTCCTTAGAAAGGTCTGGAATCAGGGGGTGTAACCAGCCCACACTCTAAGCTTCAGAGAGAGCTAGGCCAGGATTGTTAACTATGACAATGCTTGTCTCACGCTGAAACAACCGAGTGGGCAGTACATTACATTAACATTACAATCATTCCATAACAAACCAAACTTTGTGGATACCCCCAGGTCTTGGTTGCTTCACATCCACAACAGATAGAATTTGGACAAACCCACCAATCTAATGTGTATGGGGGTTTCCCTACTTTCCATCTATGGCAGATGCTTAGAAGACTTAAGGGTTGGTTTTGCTTGATCCTTTTCCCATTGGGAGGGAAGCCAATGCCTCAGATGTCTAGAAGTGGCTTGTCTCCCTACCTCCATGTGCTAAACCAAGGGCTATATCCACATCTCAGTTCAGTAAATCCGGTATTCTGTTCTGGAAGAGGAGCAGACTACTCAAATTACTGTATCCAGCATAGCCAGACACTACAGTGGCCCGCCGGATCCATATTCACTATAATGGAATGCATTGTATGTCTGGTAAGAATGCCGACTTCCAGCCATAAAAAGTCACATGCAGTGGCATTTTTTTTTTTGCCAGAAAGGATCTAATTATAGTAAATGGGGATCCACTGGGCTCAGACTTTGTCCAACTATGCCTGATACTGTAAATCCAGTAGTCTGCTCTGTGGCAGGCGCAGGACTATGAAGTGCCTTTTGCGCTGTAGCACTAGAAGAATTTTGATATCTCTGACTTAGTCTAACCAGACTGTCTATTACTCTGTAATTCCTCTAGCGCCGTTCTATGGAAACAGTAGGTTTAAAGAGCACACCAAATGCTTGAAATAACTTCTTTATTAACTTCAACTTTTCTTCATCTTTTCCGGTAGAGATAGAGGGCAAATTCACACACCTTTTTCCTAACACTGGACTAGGCCTCTCTTTGTTTTTATGAGCAGGGATGGAATGATAATAACTTATTTGTTCACTACATGCTGGAGATCTCCTTCCATTCTCCTGGGCATATGAAGGAAAGTAGGAGTCTTTTTCTTCACTTAGTACAGATTTGAACCTATGACTACTGACTCATATCCTCCTCATGTACTCTGAGTCTGGCTTCTATGATCTTAACTTCTTTCTGCCTTTCCAGACTTTTTAATTCAGCTTCCATGTGATGGCGCTGTGCCTCCATTTCAGCTTCCATTTGATGGCGCTGTGCCTCAATTTTAGCTTCCATCTGATGGCGTTGTGCATCCATTTTAGCTTCCATCTGATGGCGTTGTGCATCCATTTTAGATTCCATCTGATGGCGTTGTGCATCCTTTTCAGCTTGCTTTACAGCCATCAGTTGACGCTACGCCTCGATGGCAGCTTCCATCTCAATTTCTGCTTTCTTGACAGCAAGTTGTTCAGCTAATTCCTTTCTTTTGGCTGAAGTATTTGAGGACTCTGATGTGTGGGTGCCACTTCTGCTAGCGAAGGAAGTCACACTTGAGATTGTGGTTCCCCCTAAGGACCTAGCATAGTCTCTCATAAAAAGCTTGTTCATTCTACTTCTTGCTTTAACTTCATCATAGTTTGCTGCAGATGATAGTTCTCTCATGAGCGTTACTAAATCACCGCAGTACATGTGTCCATGTTCCTTACAATATCTTGGGAAGGTGTCGTAATCTGAAGATTCCATTTAATTCTGTCCTCGTTACACATCCATTAGCTATTTTTATTTTTTTTATTTTAGTTTTATGTTTGTTTTAGCGAGGAAAAATCTAGTCTGGTATAAAAGCTGTGCATCAATAATGCCATTTTCCACCTGTTTACTACAAGCTGTCCATACAAGCTGAGATTTCTTATTGACACCTACGATTAGTGAGACATCTCTTGGTTCATAGACCCAGCTACGGCTACTTTCACATATGTGACCGCAGATTGACATATGCTGCCATAAGCTCTGATTCAGATTCTTCTACAGTCTCTATAATATCACTCAAGTTCCTTTTTATACTTTCTTGCTTTAGCTTTCTACGAATGTCTTTAATGTATGATTTCCACTTCTCATACATTCTGGCAAACTTTTTTCCTTTTAATGCTGCTTCTTACTCCAAATTTTCCAGCATCTTTGGGGTCGGTGTTCTGGCACGTGATGAACGTCTTAGTTCATCTGCTTGGGCTATATTTGTTTGAGGCAAGACTAATGCTGCAAAATAATCTTTTACCTCAGACAGGTTCCCTTGTTCTTCAACTTCTACTCTATCTATCTTTGTATCCTCTAACAGTGACATGGTAATACTAGGCTCAGACATTTTACTTTAAATGCTATAACAATCAATACAAATATTAAGAATCCTTTAACTTTAAATGCAATATTGACAAATGCAGAAATAAATGACTTTCACTTTAAATGTAACAGCGATAAATGCAGGCAATAAATGACTTTCACTTTAAATGCAATAAATACATTTGCAATTTGATTTGGTGGAACTGTAAGTAAACTGTAAGTAAACACACACATATAACTGGTTCAATATACAGTTCTAAACACAATACTAACAATATGAACATTATATAACTGTTTTACCTATTTTGGCCTCTTGTTCCCATAAATCTCAGCTCTCAGTGAAGTGAATGTCTCTTCAGCTCCTGTCTCTGGTGAATAATGATTCTAGCAGCAGGAGCTGGGGGAATTCCCAGACAGGCTGTGTGTGAGGCTGGCTGTGATTGGTGAAAACTTTTGCTGTATGAGAAGCTGGCTGTGATTGGTCTAGACTTCTGCCCAGCAACAACAGATTAACACTATGCTTTCTGTTGTTTCTGCTGTGTTACTGAGCTTACCTTACACTACAAAATGAATCTTAAAGGCATATTATCTTTTTCTGCTTCTGTAAACGCAAAATATAACAGTTATATGACACCCAAAACATAATGTCACAGTAAGTAACTGCTTTTGTCTTTAACACATAAACATAGGAACTGTATTAAGGCTATTGGCAGGTTTAGCTGTATACACATATAAGCTATACTAGCAACCTAGGACAGGTCTTAGCTGGCCAGCTACATGCTCCTCTTTCGGAACAGACTACTAGATTTTTCAAAAGCAGATGTGAACCTAGCCTAAGTGGCATGTTTATGGGGGAGTCGATCAGAATGATTGTCCATCTTATGAGCATTTGACCAACAATTACGGTAAATTGTCTTAAAGAGGTTGTGTCCCTTCAACAAGTGACATTTATTATGTAGAGGAAGTTATTACAAGGCACTTACTAATGTATTGTTATTATCCATATTGCTTCCTTTGCTGACTGGATTCATTTTTCCATCACCTTATACACTGCTTGTTTCCATAGTTATGACCACCCTGTAATCCATCAGCGATGGCCATACTTGCACACTATTGGAAAAAAAGCCTCTGTGGTGGCTGAGACCGCAGAAGCGCACATAGGCTGGTGCTTTTTCCTATAGCGTGCAAGCACAGCCACTGCTGCTGGATTGCAGAGTGGTCGTAACCGTGGAAACGAGCAGCGTATAATGTGATGGAAAAGTGAATCCAGCCAGCCGGGAAAGCAATATGGACAATCAGAATACATTAGTAAGTGCCTTGTACTAACTTCCTCTACATAATAAATGCTATTTACTGAAGTGCGACAACTCCTTTAAGTGTATGGCCACCATAATCATTACCTTACCAAATGTGGAATCAAACAGGTTGTCCTTTAGGGTTACCTGTACACATGGTGGGTTCTTTGTGAAAATTTTCTTGTGGAAAAAATGCAGGTAAATGAGAATTTACAGATCTCATGCACACATTGTAATCACCTGTAATCTGCAGCAGGAGAAAAGAAGCATTACAAAGTGGCCAGGTCCTCCAGAGTGAGAGACAACCCCTTAAACTGGCATTCCAGCCAACATCATAAATCATCTATATGTTGGATTGGTGGGGGAAGGGGGTTAGACTGCTGGGACCCCAAGCAATAGCTAGAATGGTCCTTCCCCCAGCAAAGGAGGTGTTTTATTGGAGTAGTGGTTGAACATAACCATTGCTGCACCATTCACTATGCAATGCAAACTCCTTATGGCTGAGGTTGTGTGATTGGGTAGGGAGTCCCCCATTCTAATGATCAGTAGGGGGCCCAGTAGTCAGACTCCACCAATCTAACATTTTGTTTCCTCTCCTCCCCTTGTATATTGCGCCCTTTAAAAATGGGAAATACTGTAATAATTGCCTTCCTTATGTTCTCCAGAGTTGCCATGAGAAACCACTACAGATACAGACGCCTGGGTGGCTTTATACGACTGCAATAGAGGTGCATGCCTCTTCTAATGTACATTGCAAATGTCAAAGAAAAATACCAAGAAAGTAAAAGTTAGGTAGTTTCTCACGTCCGGGAACAAGGTAATTGTGGTGATGACAGCCAGTGTCCAAACAAAGAGGGAAAACGCATTCATCTCTTGCATCTGTTAAAGGCATGTCAACAAGAGCAAACAGCCCGCTCTGCTCAGCTGGCCGCTTTGTTTTTCTAGGCTCATGATGGTTCTACCAGCCCCTGGTTCAGTTCCTGCATTGTTGGGTAAGACAAAGTCATCATTTCCATCCTCGAGGGGGAGCAGGTACCATTGTCCGCTTCTCATTTCTACAGATATTAAAATACAAACTGTGGGGGTCATTTGCGAACTGATATACTGGCGTATACCTGACGCAGATTGCAATGCAAAGGTTATTTGCGCCGGAATCTGTGACTTTTTCTCACTCACGCCGGGTTTAAAGAAGGGGGGCATGGTGTGGGTGAGGAAGGGTGGGCTGCCAGGCCCATCTCATTTTTCATTTTCTACACCTGTTTTAGACGTAGAAAATGTTCTAAATCTACGCCAGCAAGGAAGCTGTCGTAGATTTAGATCGGCGGTGGACGAGCCGAAGTTATGTAGAGGCCAGTGCCTCTACATATTGTTATAGTGTTATTAAGAGCGGCATCTAAAACGCCAGTCTTAATAAATGACCCCCTATGTTTTGTTTTAAAAAAAACAACAATGTCATAAGCAAATTACTGAGATTTTTGGGGTTCCTTGGAGCTTGGTCGGTCATGGGGTTCCCCAAAACACAGAAATAGCAAGATGGAAGCTAATTTAAATATAGTCGCATTTAGAAATCCTATTTTCTTATGCCTGATTTGTGAATTTAGGATCTTCCTCTTTTGGTCACACTAGAGCGTCTCTGTCTAGAGAACCTATCCTGTCCTATATTTTACACAGAAAGTCCATTGATTTAAATGAACACTGAGTAATGCTTAATTTCCCCTCTAGGGGCGCTGCAGGGTAATTGAACACTTACTGCCAGGCTTCCCACAGATTTTCAACTAATCACTGTGGTTATCAGCAGGAGAGGGACATCATCTTATTGACAAGGGACCCTTCTTAAGGCCTGTTTACAAGGGCTGACATAGCAGGCAATTATTGGGAACAGACGGTTTGTTCCCTATAGTTGCCTGCTTGTTACAGGAGGTGAAAGCTGCATTTACATGCAGCAATAATCTCAGCTATAAGGAGAAAATGGGTTAATGCTGGGATCACACCTCCTGCCAGAGAATCATTGTTTCTGGGCAGCAGATCCCTGTTGCATGATGTGATACCCAGAAATGATGAATTAGGTGCCTGCACCAGCGATGCTATCACCAAAAGAACATTTCCTTGTGCAACAAGTGATCGTGGCACCTTTAGACAGGGCAATTATCGGGAAGGAACATTCCTAGGAATGCTCCTTCCCGATAATTGCCCTAATCATTGGTCCATGTAAACCCTTTAAACTTCTTAAGCAAAACAGTCAACACATCTCTGCTACAATATACTGCTAGAAAAGAGTTTATAGAACCTTATTCCATCCCTACACCCAGTCTATCTGAGATAGGATAGGGAGTAGGGGGGTCTCTGAAAGTGGCAAATTTGTCTAGGGTTTCCCCATAATAATATGGTTGGGAACCACTGATATATACAAAATCGATTTACATAAAAATGTAATAGCTTTGTAAATACATTGCTTTAATTATCTTGACTCAAAACCTGCACTGTAATCCAGAGCTGTATTCACAATTCTGCAGGCTTCAAAGCTGAAATCTCCCTTTTCTACAGAGCTGTACTCTAAAGAAAAGAGGGTCAAATTCAGCAATCCTATGGTGTCAATCTCGTTAACTAAAAAATACATTTTAGCTCGAAAGAAACCCTCCAGAATCACAACAAAGGGAAAGGCGAACCTGGTTACCTGTATCTTTGTGTAAGAATTTTCTGTTTGATAAGTGCACAGATTATTAATACTTGTAAACTGCCACTGCTTACTAGGTCATGACTGATGGATCTGTATAAGCAGAACAGAATTTCCAAGTACTTACCAGTTGAGGTTTATACTGAAGCTTGCATGTTGAATAGAATATTCAGTATTTAATATTTCTATTGTAGAATGTTAGCGCAGGAGCACAGAGAAGCCAGGAGCAGACTTCCTGAGCTTATTATTTGGATCAATCATCACTGCTTTTGACAAGTGCTGACATAGTGTTCGCCTACCATTATATCCAGGACACAGCGTACACAAATGTTTGAAGAGCTTGTTGGCAGGTTCAGGGTAAACAGATTCTCTTTTGTGGCACGTTTCCTATGAGGAATTGTATAAAGCCTTGTATGGAACTGTGACCAATGTCCCTTTCTGTTTATCTAAGTATACTGTAGAATAATTGATTAGAAGTTCTTAGACCTCATTCCAGGGGTGTAACTATAATTTATAGGGCCCCATAGCAAAATAAGATGGCGCCCCTACCACCTAACATAGTAACATCTAGCTCAGCCTGTTATCCTGCAAGTTGATCCAGAGGAAGGCAAAAAAAAAGAAACTGTGAGGTAGAAGCCAATTTTCCTCACTTTAGGGGAAAAAATTCCCTCCTGACCCCAATCAGGCAATCAGAATAACCTCCTGGATCAACGACCCCTCTCTAGTAGCTATAGCCTGTAATATTACTACATTCCAGAAATACATCCAGGCCCCTATTGAACTCTTTTAGTGAATTCACCATCACCACCTCCTCAGGCAGAAGATGGTAGTTCCATTGGCTTTCTCAGCCAAGCGCATACACCAAATGTCTAGTATAAGAAAATTAACACAGTAGCATAAGTAGCAAAAAATATGCACCATATCTAAAAAAATGTGCATTGTAGCAAAAAGCCACCATAGTCTTATCCCCCACAAAAAGATACAATGTTCTGCATGCTCCGGGCTTGATAAAAAGTGATATGGCTGTATGCCTCATTCACTAGACAGTGAATCACTGACATGTGCTGTCCATGATCTCCACAGACCACACATATCCATTGATTTTTATTTAAATTTATCTATTTTATGCACTTATATAGCGCTGACATATTCTGCAGCGCTTTACAGACATTAGCATCAAGCTGTCCCCAATAGGGCTTACAATCTCCCTCTCTGTAAGCCTTTGGACTTTAACATGTGTTTTCATACATCAGTAGTTTTCTGCGGACTATGGGTCCGTGGTGACACCACTGAAGCATGCCATGATTATGGATCCCTCACGCACATTATAGTCTATGGGTCTGTGAAAACTACAGACACGAGATGGATGGCATCAGCAGATCTACAACCTAGCAGTGTCGGGACATCTGAATGAGGTCAGAGGCTGTGTTCACATCTCCGTTTCGGAGATCCGGTGCTCGCTGTCAGCCAGATAAAAAAACATTGCATGCAATGGTTTTTGTCAGGCCAAAACCTGGCGTTTATGCTGGAAATCACCCGGATCACCATTGGACCTCATTGCAATCAATGGGGATCCGGCAGTGAAATAGAGGATCCAGCAGGCTGCTCTGTCTGGGAAAAGCCAATAGCAATCACTCCTCCCCATACTGTGGAGGAGATCGCTGCATGTGAATGCATCGTTTCATCTCCACCAGCGAGCAGGCACTTGTCGAGAAGAAACGCTTGCTTCCCAACAATTGTCTGCTAAACTGTGCAGTGTAACGGGGCCTTAACACAAGCATGCTTGGCTGCCAGAACTATAGAGCTACGTCCATTGTGTAGTGGACAGGGTTGTTTACTACAGTGCTTCTTCCAATGAAATGAATGGGGGCAGTGTTACAGTCCACTACACAACTGAAGGGGATGTGTAGTTCCAGCAGGGGTGGTGTCACGATTTGGTGTGGGGAAAACACTCCACACCAAACACAGGAGGATGGGGGGAAAGGTACTAGGCCAGGAAACTTGGGAAAAGGGAATGGTCACCACCTAGTGAGTCCCTAATCCGTGCCCTGACTGCTAACAGTATGAACAAACTTCGATGGTAGGGATGTCCATACGCCGGAACCTAAGCACAGTCTCACCTTAACAGGGCCCTGCAGATAGTGAAAGGACACGGATGGCCTATTCCTTCCCAGGTGAAGGAATAGGAGACCCCCTCAGGCCTAATACCAGCATGGAGGGGAGATATAACAAACAAAGTACAAAAGGAAGACAGAAGTTAACTTCAAGTAGAAAAACTGCAGCACCAGGGAGCTCGGCAGAGATCCAACAAACAGCTAGCTTGAAGTCCAGGGAAAGAAACTATAAACCACACCCCTGACAGGGAGAGACGGAAATAAGTAGGCAAGGTCCAATGACCACACACACCACACCTGACGCAAGGGGTGTGGTCATTACCAAAACAACACAAATCCCAATTGATCCACAAGGAACTTGTAAGATCAACGTGTTGCCAATCTTTCTGATCTCCTGGCACCTGTCACGGAAATGTTCGTGACAGGTGGATTGGCCATAGACCTTACAGGGAAATTTCCCGGTGGGCCGATGCCCAGGGGGGCGGCCAGTGGAAGTTTTTGGGGATGTATTTTGTGCTACTGGTAGTATTTTGTGATGGAGTGTGGTATTTGGCTTTGTTGGGGTAGTGTAATGTACTGCAATATGGTATTGCTGTCCCTGCCATCCATCAATTTGGACCCAACTACAAAATGGGGCCACTTTTCATATTTTTTTCCAGGGCCACTTTAGGTTTCCAGTCTGCCCCAGAGTTCCAGAGAAGACTTTCAGCACCAGAACTGCGGAGTTGCAGGATATCAGAACCCTGCTGGTCGGATATTGACGGCCTATCCTGAGGACAGGTCATCAATAGTTAAATCTTGGACACACCCATTAAGACTATAATATCACAGTGCCCATTCGGCAGCCTGGCAGCCGCCTCATGATGCATAACAATATATTCTGAAATTTCTGCAAATGTCCCATTCATTTGGATGGCCTTGCAGAAATTCATACACGCTGTAGAAGCAACCTCATGTACAGAACTGATTTTCAGATACAGATATTTCTGCACCAGATCTGTTGCATGTACTGTATATACCCAAACACAATTATATTTCTAGCACTAAAAATAGCTAAAATACTTAAATATAAAAAAAAAAAAGAAAGAAAGAAATTGAAATTCTCAGTTATTTAATATTGTTGCACTAGTAAAATTCCTGGTCATGAAAATTCTTAAGTTATTCAAAGACAACAGAGGTATCTTTAGTATACACAATAGTTGTATATTTACAGAGTGATAAAGTGATAGGACATCCATCAGGCAACTTCAGAGGATCTCCTCACATCAACATCTGTGGGAACTTCCACTCCCAGCTTCCTTCTTCCTGTCCCTGAGTCATAAAGCTGCCAAGATGGATCTTTGTTCTGTGATGTGGCACTTTTTCTTCTCCAAGGAAGAGCGGTGACACTCCTCATGTATCATGGGAGCAGGCTTTTGTACCAACCTGAGCTTCAAGGGAAGAGATTGCAGTTGTGTCATGGTTAGACGCACGGTATTAATTTCAAGGAACCTTGTAACGAATGACATTAGATGCAAGTTTTCCTGGTGATCTTCTGCCCTTTTTTTAATTTTTGGAAGAAAAAAATTAAAATCGTGAACAACCAACTGCTGCTATTAAACTGTCATTCGGCAAAAGATGGAAAATGTCCCGCTCTTGGATGCAAATGCAGACCTCTAAAAATGTTTTTTTTTTTTTTTAATGGATGCAACACAGACGTCACACAGATATCATCTATATTTTGGGGATCCGCGCTTTCCAGTCCGCAAAGTACATACGGTCATGTGAATGTACCCCTAGAAGTGTGACTCAGAGAGTGAACATCTAGGCCCGTCTACCACCATTGTATCCATTCAATAACAACTATTCATCCCAACCAACCTTATACACATGCACATCCATACTCCACCAGCAGTACCTTAAAGGGAACCTGTCACCGGGATTTGGGGTATAGAGCTGAGGACATGGGTTTCTAGATGGCTGCTAGCACATCCGCAATACCCAGTCTCCATAGCTCTGTGTGCTTTTATTGTGTAAAAAAAAAACGATTTGATACATATGCGAATTAACCTGAGATGAGTCAGAGCTTGAAAATATGACTCTTCTCTGGTCACACCAGTAAGATATGACTCTTTTATGTTAATTTGCATATGTATCAAATCGTTTTTTATACACAATAAAAGCACACAGAGCTATGGGGACTGGGTATTGCAGATGTGCTAGCAGCCATCTAGCAACCCATGTCCTCAGCTCTATACACAAAATCCCGGTGACAGGTTCCCTTTAACGTTGTTGACATCAGGTTTCTAATGATGTTCTTGTGTAAGATGTCCGAGGCCCATGACTGCTGTAAAACAACTTTTATTCCCCCCCCCCGCAGGTCGTATGCAAATAAAGTTCTTGAAGTCAAGGGTGCAGTGGCTTTCACGCTTGAGGTCAATCTCACCTCACCCTTTTCATACCCTTCGCATTTGATTGATGGCTTTAGGTTATGTATTTACTGTGCAGAGTTCATGTGTTCTTCACTGACTGTACTGCCAGGGGCGCTAACACACAGATGTATCTTCATTATCAGCACTAGCCCCACCAAGGGCGTTCACAATCATAGGACATCTGACTCCCTTGTCTCTGTATTTCCTCCCAGAATGGTATCATGAGATCTTGTCCAGTCCTGTTTTTCCATTTTTCATGCAACTGACATAATTAGCATTGTGGCTTCTAGGTTTGGAACACACCAGGGATAGAGATGGCATAACCCCAGGTTCTTCTCTATCAGAATTGTCAGTGTGGTCAATGTAAAGGTGTATAACATGCTAAGTATGTGCAGATACCTGGGGCAGGTATGAGTAAGCAATGCAACACTGTTTATGGTGGCCTGGGTCAGAATATAGGCTGCTGTAAACAGCTAGGGCAACAGAGAAGAATTTGAGGCTGCAAACTTTAAAAGGATTTCTCCATGTGCCGTACTTCAGCCCACAGAGGAGGCATGATGTGGACAGGATAGGAGTGGCGGCTGCAGCAATGAAAGTGGTTGTAGTCCTGAAGGTGGTTAATCCCTTCTCCAGGGCTGAGCGGGCAGTGAATGGAGGGGCGCAGCCGTTCTTCACCTTTGGGTACATCCTGTAATTTTGGGGTCTCCTGTCTGGTGGTGGCTGGGGTGCCCTAGATGTTAAGCACGCATGGCAGGAGAACAGGAGAAAGATAATGATCAGATCGGGTATAGGGACCAATAACCATGCATTTTGATTATAATAAAATATATGTCACAGTACAAATATATGCAGGAGGCACAGTCCTCTAGTATTTCATAGAGTAGGCTTTTCCAAAAAGGCTGCATATAGAGGGTAGCTATGCTATTATGATGGTAATCCAACCTGAGTGTCTCTCCATATTGCCACTAGAATTCTGGACCTAAAAGACCAAAGTCGTGCAATTCCTCAATATGTATGTGCTGGGCTGAACTGCGGGGTCAGTCCTAGATCAGATGGACAGTTCATCTCAGAAGTGTGGTGGGTACACGAAGCAATAAAACCCTACCACAGTAAAGTCTAAAGCCACATGCATTACCTTTATTGACTCAGTCCAGGCACAGCCTCATGGTCCTCAACCATCTGCAGTAATTCAATACTTCTTTTTTCAGAGGTTATTCCTTAGCAAAGTTGTTGTTTTTCAGGCAGCTTTTGCTCACAGGAATAGTGTTTTCCTGGAACAGGATTCTGTCTTGCCCTACTAGGCAGCAGCACACTAACCTGGAAAAATGGGACTAGCCCCATAACCCAGCATCTAATGCAAAAAGAAACTTTTAGTGAACTGTTTCCAATCTATACATAGCCTTTGTCACATAGTGCATAAATCATAGGCAGCATCGCATTGAACTCTTTAACCGCTTTAGTAAAAAACTTTAACATTAATCCTTTAGCAGTGAACCAAAGACTCACTGTACATGGAAATTTGTTCCAGATATAGCAAAGCATAGAAGTTGATCATGGGAGTGGTTTTCTGCTTAGGGTAACTGTGCTCAGAGGTCATCCAGGTGCAGAGCGCCAGGCATGGGAAGAGGATGGGAGTGGTAGTCCGGATGGTGGCAATAATCTTGTTCCCATGCTTCCCGGGGGAAATTGCAAAAAGTGGACCCTGTTAAATTAAAGATTTAGAAACACCATATGAGATCACTACATTTGTTGTGTACATTAGGGCATCAGGTATAGCAACACTGGAGCCTGACTTCACCATGACCTCACTCACCAATTACCTCTTTGCTTTTCCTCTATACCTTGGTTTCATTACTAAAATTTTCCACTGCAACATTCATTCACCCCTCAGTAATCCACAGTGACCCTTAACATCTCCTTACCTGGGAGTGGAAGTGGGCCTCCTTTGCTGATGGACCCATAGCTACCCTGCTAGTTAAACTCATGAAAACATCTAATGTGTCCATAAAATGTATTCGCAATGACTGAATGCCACATAAAAAATATATTGCTCTATATAATTTTTTGGCAGAGGTACTGTATGCGCTTACAATTACATAAGGCTGGGGCATAAGCGTGCTATCACTGTGGCCTAACCTAGCACCCAACTACCTGTTCTCCTCAATTTCAATAATTGTTTGAAATGTACAACAGCATCTGTGCTATTCCTGTCCATTTCATGCACATGTGAGATGGTGGAATCTACGAGAAGTCATCCCAATGAGGTCATAAACATGCTACATTTAAATCTGAGTTCACAGTCCACAGATTTTTGCTATGCATGTGTGAACGTAGTTTATCGGATGACGGGAAGGGAGGGGGGTATGGACTAAAAATAATTATATAATGGGTGACAACTATGGTGGTAGATTCTTTACCTTCACAATTCACATCTCAGTTGAGATTTCTATGTGTGTGCCCAGATGAGGAATGTCAGAGCCCTTATTCAACCGTCTACAGCAACCAGGAGCATAGCTGTAGGGGTTGCAGAGGTAGCAGACCCCATCTGGTCCAGGAGCTGAGGGGGCCCAAAGACCCTTGTACCACATGCGATACAGGTATTATAGAAAGTGCATGCTGGTCAAGTTATACTTCTGGCTGGAGGGAAGGGGTTAGGTTAAGAATTTGGCATGGGGGGGTGCTGTGCCAATTTTTGCCTCAGGCAGCACTAAGGCTATGTGCTTTCCTGCCCCTGACCACAAAGCACTGAGGGAAGGGGGGCCCAAGCTGAACTCTTGCACCAGGGCCCATGAGCTTCTAGCTATGCCCCTGTACAGGAAACCATATCCTTGGACCATACTCCACCAGTGAAGTAACTGGAGACCACCTTTATGTTCTGTTTTGGCATGTTACGTTATGTATGCTGTTATATGCCATGTTATACTATGTTTTGGCATTATGTCTGGTTTAATAGGGCTGATCCTACCAACAGATGTCCTTTCAATTACAGCTCTGGCTTAAGAGGGAGATTACTATAATATGGCTCTGTGTGACTACATAGCACATAATATACTAATGTACTGCACCTCAGCACTAGTTAGGCTACTTTCACATCTGCGGCTATTCCGGCAGAGAACAGCCTGCTGGAACTCTCAGGGTCCAGTACTGCCGGATGCAACCGGAATGCCCACCAACCCCATTAAGTATATTGGGGTCCTTCGGAGATCTGGCCGCTTTCCACCCAAAAAAAGTAGAGAGTCAGTGCTGCACTCTGCGGTTTGTGTCCGGCCAATTCCTGGCATTCTCTGGGGGAACCAGCGGTCGGAACGCAGTGCCGCAAATGTGAAAGGAGCCTTCGGCTAGTTACACACGCAGTTTGGGAACTAAATTTGTCTTATCTGTCTGGCAATTCCACCAATATATTGTGGCCATAGACATCTGGGGTATACGCCTGGGGCACAGTTATATAGAGTACAGGGGTGGCAGTCACATTAAGGCCTTAGTGCCTGACGAGACCTAAAAGCTCCTCTACCACCGGTACTCAGTATAAAAAATGGCACATGGTAGGTAAGGGGAGACTGTTACTATAGGGGTCAGTAGCTTCAAGTAATAGCTCTGGGCATACATTTGGCAGAACTTTCATAGGTTCCCTTCAAACGTAATGCCCAAACATGGTGTGAATGGCTTTAATGAGCCACTATATATCAGTACCACAAAACCACAAAAATGTTGCAATAATGTCGGTAAACAACAGGGACTCAACTATTGAATCACTGACCTCCGCCCAAAAAATTGTGTAATCTTGAAAATCTCAGTTTCCCAAAAAGGAGTGTATGGGGTGTGTACAGAATATGAAAATACAAAGGTCATAGAAAAGTAGTATGAAAAAGTAGAAATATAAAAACATTAATATTAAACATAAAAAGCATAAACATTTTGTCCTTTAAGCCAAGATTGCCTTAATATGGGAGATAAAACGGGACCATGGCTGAATTTAAGGTACTTTAAAATGGACAAGTATCGGGGATGAAAGTCTGTATAAACACTTGTTCCAAATTATCTCCCTGTGTAAAAGGTTCCAGCAATCACCGCATAAATGAGCCCCCATTTCTCAGGTGATCGTGTTGTTCTCCAGGTACTGAAAGTCCTCGTTCCTGTGCTACACTGGAAGAATTATTTTCTATGGAGACCGGATCACTCTATCGATCACTTGTCCCCATACAACGGAGGGGATTGCTGCGTGTTAATGCCGTTCTCATCTCTGCTGATGATCTCACAGATATTGGGAGCGTCTGCTTTGTTTCCGATAATCTGCCAGATGATCTATATGTGTAAAAGGACCCTTTCACACTGCCCTTTCCTGACACTGTTCCTTTCTGACATTTGCCTGCTCGTCAGTGGAGGTGAAGTGCTGCCTTTACATCTCCTCCACTGCATAGGGATGAACGATCGCTATTACGATCGTTCATCCCCATACAAATGCATTGCTTTTGGGCAGCAGGGTACTGTTTAGAAAGCACAATCTGCTGCCCAGGAACGATGATTTAGGTGTTTGCATGACATTTTTTTTCACCCGATGAAGAAGTTTATTGGGTAATCGGCGGCACCTTTACACAGGGAGATTATCAGGAATGGTCATCTCCGGACTCCCTGATAATCTGCCCGACAGTCGTGCCGTGTAAAGTAGAATTTAGTTTGAAACATAACAGGAAACTTGGAGCTTTGTGTAAAAATTGAGTAATTATGTTTAGGTAAGACACAGTTTGCTTGTTGTGAATGACTCCTTGTCAGGAGAAAGCTCCGGACCTGGTACAATGGCCCTTTAAAAGAATGTAACCTTATTTGTGAGGAAACAGCTTGGAGCAACCAGGCCCACTGTGTATGATGGAGGTTTTTCTTCCCTCCACAACAACCAAACCATTATTATCCCAGAGAGCTGTGTACAGAGTCGTAAAACACATTGGCAGCATGTCGTAAAAAATGCATTACTCAGCAGTTAATTATTTCTTAAGGGCCTGCAGCCTTAATAGGAATGAAAATTTGGTCTATTTTTGTTGTGTTTTTGTTTTAATATATGAACAGTGATGTATTGTGATTATATTACACTGACCTACGAATTGTATGTAACAGTTTGTTCCCAATAATTGCCCAATCGGCTCGCATAAAAGGACCTTGAAAGGGTTGTGTCACTTCAGCATATGACATGTATCATGTAGAGAAATTTAATAACAGGGCACTTACTAATGTATTGTGATTGTCTATATTGCTTCCTTTGCTGGCTTGTTTCATTTTTCCATCACATTGTACACGGCTCGTTTCCAAGAGTTACGACCACCCTGTAATCCAGCAGGGGTGGTCGGGCTTGCACACTATAGGAAAAAGCGCCGGACTCTGCTCTACAGAGGTGGTCATAACCCCTGAATAAGAGCCGCGTATAATGCGTTGGAAAAATGAATCAAGCCAGCATAGGAGGCAATATGGACAATCACATTACATTAGTGAGTGCCTTGTGTTAACTTTCTCTACATGATAAATAATGCCATTTGCTGAAGTGAGACAACCCCTTTAAATTGGACCTGTCTGCTTTATTAAAGGGGTTGTCCAGGTTTAGAGCTGAACCCGAACATATCCCCATTTTCACCCAGGCAGCCCGCCCTGACTTGAGCATCAGAGCAGTTCATGCTCCGATGCTCTCCTTTGCTCTGCACTGAATTGCGCAAGTCAAAGGCATTTTCTGGAGGTCTGGTGACGAATCGGGCTCTCCTTAGGGCTGCAAGGCTGTAAAACGGCTAGGTCAGCACTAAAGCCGGCCCATTAAAGCCGGTGACATCACCGAACCCACTGCTGGGTGGAAGCCTCTGCCCAGCAGTGTGTTATGGTATATAAAACAGCCCTTGCCCAGTGCGATCCAGCGCAGAGAAAGGTAGAGCATAGGAGAATGAAATGCCCCGATGCTAACATCAGGGGGGCTGCCATGGTGAAATTATGGGTATGTCCGGGTTCAGCTCTGATGAGTTTATGTACAGGTACAACGAAGATAACCTTGGACTTTGCTGCATGCAGAATGGGTTGTAGCCTCCGGTGCCTACCACATTTTTGAGAGACCTTCATGCCCGTGGTCAATTTAGAAAAATTTCAGAGTGTTTAGAGAAAGTCTCAGGGAGTACTACCACCATCATTGGCCTATGTACAGTCATTGGAAAAAGTAAGCTGTGTTATACCTCAGAACTGTCCCTATTGCTGGTATCTCATAATCATATTATCTCCTATCTATCTCATATCTATCTATTATCTATCTATTTATCTATTGATTATCTATCTATCTATTTATCTATCTATCCCATATTTATCTACAGTGCCCAGACTAAGGTACTTGCAAAATTGATTCTTATATAATGATCTATCTGTATAATAACTATCTATCATCTATTTCTCTCTATCAGTATTGACCACAGCTGCCATGCATCTCTTTAGTAGGCCTTTCCTCAAAACCACATGGACATGTCAAAGTAATGTATTAGTTTCTTCGTTCAGGTAGGGAACACCTTCCTGCTTTTCTTCCTTGGCCAACCTCAGGTCATTACGGTACAATTTGGACATTTGCACATAAATTGCTTATATCTGTATTTTTGTGTGGCATAAAAATAACCAGTTGGAATAAAGTGATAACGTTAGCCATGGTACGTTTTGTACGACGATAGGATCAAGATTTCTGCTATGACTGGAGTTAAGATTTGAGCCATTGCTCAATATTGCACATGGAATCTCAGACCTAAAATGCTTAAAATGAAAAAAAAACAAAAAACGGTATATTCACCAGTTTCTCTAGTGCCGTTCTCTGCGGCACTGCTCTAGTTCTCCTGCAGCACTGCTCCAGCTCTCCTGCTGTTCTCTGCGGCACTGCTCCAGTTCTCCTGCTGTTCTCTGAAGCACTGCTCCAGCTCTCCTGCTGTTCTCTGCGGCACTGCTCCAGCTCTCCTGCTGTTCTCTGCGGCACTGCTCCAGTTCTCCTGCTGTTCTCTGCAGCACTGCTCCAGCTCTCCTGCTGTTCTCTGCGGCACTGCTCCAGCTCTCCTGCTGTTCTCTGCGGCACTGCTCCAGCTCTCCTGCTGTTCTCTGCGGCACTGCTCCAGCTCTCCTGCTGTTCTCTGCGGCACTGCTCCAGTTCTCCTGCTGTTCTCTGCAGCACTGCTCCAGCTCTCCTGCTGTTCTCTGCGGCACTGCTCCAGCTCTCCTGCTGTTCTCTGCGGCACTGCTCCAGCTCTCCTGCTGTTCTCTGCGGCACTGCTCCAGTTCTCCTGCTGTTCTCTGCGGCACTGCTCCAGCTCCCCTGCTGTTCTCTACAGCACTGCTCCAGCTCTTCTGCTGTTCTCTGCGGCACTGCTCCAGCTCTCCTGCTGTTCTCTGTGGCACTGCTCCAGCTCTCCTGCTGTTCTCTGTGGCCCTGCTCCAGCTCTCCTGCTGTTCTATGCGGCACTGCTCCAGCTCTCCTGCTGTTTGCGGCACTGCTCCAGCTCTCCTGCTGTTCTCTGCGGCACTGCTCCAGCTCTCCTGCTGTTCTCTGCGGCACTGCTCCAGTTCTCCTGCTGTTAACTGCGGCACTGCTCCAGCTCTCCTGCTGTTTACGGGGACATGCCACATATGTGACCACTGCAGACAATGACTGTCCTCAGTGGCAGACCGGAATCTTAAGCCATTTTAGGGCATTGTAGAATTTTTTATTAGTTTGGGCAACCCCTTTAAGTTGTACATTATTCTTCATGCAGATGTGACTAAGATAAATGATCATCCTGCGGTGATTGAATATCACCATCTTCTCAGCTTCTCTGCTCTGTTTGTATTTCAATGTCAAGCATCAGATAAAGCTATTTATGTAAGTGTGGGAACAAGTATCCATTGCAGCAAATGTCGGGGACTTCGACATGCTGACATTTTCCTGTGACCTCGTTGTTATTCTGTACCAAATGGAAGAAATGAGAGAGATTGGGGAGCAAGAGACATCGGTTAACTATTTCATGACCTAAGGAAAGTGTAAAAAAATCTTCATAGCACAAAGTCATTTGGTAGATTCTAATATCTGGGGATTTCGTTTTTGTACCTGGGCAGCTTTATCTTTGTTTTATAGCAATTGGTGTATAGTTTATCATATTATATTAATAATTTAAAGGGGTTGTCTCATTTGAGACATTGGCGGCATATCGCTAGGATATGCCACTAATGTCAGATAGGTGCGGATCCCACCTCTGGAACCCACACCTATCTCTAGGATGGGACCCCCGAAAGTGAACAATAGTGGACCGCACAAGCACAGCCACTTTCCATTCACTTCCACGGGAGTTCAAAAATATCCATGTGCGCTCGCTCTCATTCAATTTGTGGGCCGCATTCTAGAGTTATGCCACCAATGATCCAACCCCTTTGAGTTTCTTTATTATACAAATAATCAGCTTTATGTAGGGGTCCGATATATACAGCTTCTCACAGGCAGAGCTCTCTTCAATCATTAGAGACATAATACCTTTTCTTTACCAAATCTTTTCTCAAAAAGGGAGCACATCGATAGTCCGTGCAGTATCATACTGGGCTTTCTCTGGCCCACTAAAGAAAATTCTTCTCAACGCTCAACCCCTATATTATCAGTAATGTCTAACAGGTTTTGATTCGAAGAAATTGATCCATGTGGTAAATGATTATCTCCAAAGGCAGCTCCAAATGTTTTTATTTTCTCCTGAACTTCTGAGGCCCACTATTGCATCGGAGCCTGGACCCACCAGAGGATCCACAGCCTGGGCCCACCAGAGGATCTTTTGCTACTCTGGTGGGCCAACCCTGAGTCTATGACTATACTTTACAGGGGTTGAAACTGTCAGACAAACGAAGGCTGAGATATGCAGGGCCACCTTCCATGATGAACAAACTAACACATATTGAGGAACTTTATCTGTGTCCAAGAACAACCACAACCAAAGCACCCTCTATCTATACCAGCCCAATATGCTACATTTTTCACATTTCTAGATGTAGGGTTGAAAGAAACCTTATTGGACAATGGATATATTACTTCAGTAAGGGTGGGCAGCAGGGTGGCTCAGTGGACCCCTTGCAGTGCTGGGATCCTGGATTTAAATTTGACCAAGGACAACATCTGCATGGAGTTTGTATGTTCTCCCTGTGTTTGCGTTGGTTTCCTCTGGGTTCTCCGGTTTCTTCCCACACTCCAAACACATACTGATAGGGAACTTAGAGTGTGAGCTCCATTGGGGACAACAAGCAATGATTATGTCTGTAAAGTGCTGAAGAATATGTCAGCGCTATAAAGGTGAGTAAAATAAGTACATTCTACAGAAATTTACAGCGAGCCCTAGATTGAGCACTTAATTATGGGTGTTCACTCCTTTTGTGAATGTTTATTTTGTTATCCTTAAAACAGGTCTCTGTTGAAATAATGTGAATAACGTTTCTCTTCAACTCCCATTTTTTTTTCCATTGGAAATACAAGGGTGGTTTAGGAGCGGTGTGAAAGATATTAGCTAGAATCCTAATTGGGAAAAAACAGACCATGCATATGATTAATTAGGGAATTAGAAGATGTCATTAAGTCTTATAAGTAGTCTTTGTAATTACTTGATGCAAATAACGTTAGCCAATTCCCCTGATGCCCCTTCTCATAACAGGCTTTTGTAGACATTCCGCTACTATGTCAGAAGAAAAGTTTGCTTTGCTCTACGTATGGGGGCTCTTCAGATGGGCAATAAGATCTTCCTGTAAGAATCCATACGTCAGGATAAATGTTTGGAATACCACTGCCATAAGGAACCCTAAACATAGGTCACATATTTGTGAAAGAAGTTGATTTACGTAAAGCCTTGAGCAATTGTTTTGATGAGCAGCAGTAGTTCTCCTCCATTACATTAAGAAGAAGTTGAAAGCTCTTAATATAAACAGGGCATCAATCTGGCTGCAGTCATTGAATGGTGGCTAAGAGTCTGCTAAGACATCAGGACGAAGAGCTTTGAAGATAATGAGATGACTGTGGAAAATTAGGACAATGTAATATAGTAATATGAACAGCCATACTGTATGTTACTGTGTGCAACAGTAGCCTACAAGAGAACTGTTATGGCAGTGGGTGCGGAACCACTGTGTCAACCAGCAGATTTTACTTTTGGACTATTACTAAGGGCATTATCCTGGCAGTCCCTGGTATTCACCCTTTAGCCCCTGTACAGGGATCTGGACTTCGCTGCAGGAGAACCACAAGGCTACTACTTCCTGGAGTAATCTCTTTGTGATTGAAAGCTGAGCCATGGAGGTTAGAGAGACTAGTGTGGGGCACCAAGGCATTCGGCAAGATGGTAGTCAGGTAAACAATCCAAGGGCACGGCAGGCAGTGAAGGATTAAAATGAAGGTAAGGCACAAGTCAGTTTAGGCAATTGTGGGTCAGAATCTAGTAAATGGGCAGAAGTCGGAACAAGGGCATAAAACAGTAGACAGCACACCTTTGCAGGGAACTAGCAAGCTACACAACCTGTGCCTCAAGTACCACAGGGTTGCCAGCCATTGGCTGGTGAAGATTAGAGTGTGCTCATGCTGGCCTTTTGAGAGTTTGAGGAAGCGCATACATGCACCCTATGGGCAACGAAACAAGGAGAGGGCTTGCTGGCAAGAAGGCTGTAGCCTGCATGAAGAAACAGAGCAGATCCGGCAGCCTGACCCGCTGGGGGGAAGACATTGAGGGGAGGGTGGACTGCTGGGCAGGTTAAGCAGGGCAGCAGTGGCTGCGAGCCATAACAAGAACAAAGGTTGAACTAGGACTATTGCTATAATAAAATTAGATTTTGATAATTTTTGAGGAAACTCTTATATAGTTACATAATGGGTTTAAAAAAATTCCTTCAAGTTCAACTTTTCTATACATACAAATCCTAGTTGATCAAAAAAAGACAAACACTATTCAAATGGAATAGACCTATTTGCCAAACTGGAAAAAGTCTTTCCTGACCCCTGCCAATAATCGGACAGATTCCTGGATCAACATTCTACATTACTAGTAAACCTTGTGTGTTTTACATGGAAGATATCTAAACCCTTTCCTTAAGTCTATCCAGTCTATCTACTTTCAGCCATTCTAAATCGTGGCAGCAGGTTCCATAACTTTAAAGGTTCCAGAATTTGTGGCAAAATTGTACATCCTTCAACTTTAAGCAGTGACCCTGCATTATCGTTGAGTTTACATGGAATAAAACCCCAATGACAACCCATTGGGACAACACTATGCAACATAATGTAGGCTCGCCAAATCTACATTTAACAGTGGCAATAAGGGTAACCTAAATAATTACAGATTCAATCTCTCCAACTGAACTTCTTTTTACCGTCAGCAGTGACTCCACATTCTATATTATTGGGGTTACATGGAATAATACCCCAATGGCAACCTATTGGGATGCCACACACTGCAGGCATACCAAATCTACATACACCAGTGACAAAAAGGTCAACCCAAAAAATTACAAGTTGCAACACAACAATTGTCTGGCTGTTGTGGTGTGCAGTCTGGGTCCTGCCAAAGTGGGATTAAACAGTCCCCCATGTGGTTCAAAAGACATCCAGACTGTGTCCAAAATTAGATGTTGATTTTGCAGTTCAGGAATGAAATGTATGCTGCTTTATGAAATAATCAAATGTGGTGACACAATAAAAATTTTAACAATAATGTATTACAAATGCTGTAACTGGTTGAAATCAATCTGTCACTGGTAAAGTTGCAGATAGCTGGAACTTATAAATAAATGACCGACTGGCTTGATCCCAAACTAAGGAGCATATAGGTGAGCCCTATAAAACCCTAAGAGCTCTCCCTGACTGCTATGCACATGCAAGGGTCTCAATGGTAGATGATTGCATGCCCACGTACCTAAGACTGTGTGACACCTGAAAACCCTATAATAGTGGGGGGACACGACCACCGGCTCCCTGCACTTAATACGGATGGAGTCAGGGTCACCTAGAATCAAGCCAGCAAGGAAACACAATAAAGGAAAAGACTTATCTGAGCAAACAGCAGCAGCACCTCCAGCAGTGAACACTTCATCCAGGAAGTGGTATAAACCGCAAGGTGAGGCAGTATGGGAGGGAATATAAAGGAAGACGATTAGTCTAAATAAGTGACACCTAGCAGAAGGAAAGGAGATGACAAAGTGAAACCAAAACAAAGAACGTCATACAAGAGGTAGAGAAGAACGTCTGTCAACTGGCGGTGACACAAGCCTAAAGCCGCATTACTTGAGCATTGAGAAAAGTGGAATGGAAGTGGTGCATGACACAAGGAGTCTTTCATTTAATCCTTGGGTTTGATGGACACATAGGGCCATGGCTTGGTATAGTACACAAAATAGAAAAATAGGCCAGCACTACTCACTATTAATATAGCTGATCCAAGCTTGACAAAGACCATTAGGTTGAAACGTTGCTACACAAGGTGTAATAAAGAAATTGATTGGAATCCCTCTGGAGTGCCGTGGCTTATTCAACACTTGGTATAGTACAGTTACCAGAGCTGTGTGCACCTATGTGTCCATCACACCATAACAGACTTCTATCTCCTGGACTGGATGAAACAATGAGGGCTTGCATTGGATGACAACCAAAGATTTTAGGCTGAGTTTACATGATTTCCATATTTTTTTTTTGCTCCATTACAGGAGCAAAACAATTAAAATAATGTAAATGCTGAATTTGGTTTGTATCGGAAACTAATTGCAAGGAGAACATCTGCATGGAGTTTGTATGTTCTCCCTGTGTTTGCGTGGGTTTCCTCCAGGTTCTCCGGTTTCCTCCCACACTCCAAAGACATATGTCACGGAATGTGTACAGGTAACAAGGCAAAACAACATGCATAAATGTCTCGCTGGATCCAAAAGCTAAGGAACGAAAGGGAGACCCCTGTAGAAGACCTGGCACTTTCCCTGGCTGCTCAGCCTATGCATAGATCCGAATGGTGGAGGTATGCATATCCACGAACCTTGACTATAAAGCCCTGAGCACCCTACAATAGTGAGGGGACACGACCACCGGCTCCCTACACCAGACACGGAGGGAGTCAGGGTCACCTGGGATCCAGCAAACAGAAAATAACAGATAACAGTGTAACACTTAACTTTGTGGAGGAGAGGAGAACCAGATGGGCAAGCACACATACTCCAGGAAGAAATATAAGCCGCCCAGAAAAGCATTCTGGGGAAGAATTTAAAGGGAAACAATTAGTCCAACACATAACAGCTGAGAGACGCTAATGAGAGGAGGAGCTGAATACCACAACACAGAAGTCAAGGAGGAGGTTCTGAAAGGCCTCTGTCAGAGCTTCTCAGCTGTCTGGTTGTGACAGTACCCCTCCCTCTACGAGTGGACTCCGGACACTCAGAACCCACCTTCTCAGGATGGGACCTATGGAAAGCCTTGATGAGACGAGAGGCTTTAATGTCCGTCACTGAGACCCACATCCTCTCCTCAGGACCATACCCCTCCCAGTGAACAAGGTACTGAAGAGAACCGCGGACAAGACGAGAATCCACAATCCTAGAGACCTGAATTCAAGATTCCCATCAACCATAATCGGAGGAGGAGGCAAAGGCGAGGGTACAATGGGTTGAACATAAGGTTTCAATAAGGACTTATGAAAAACATTATGGATCTTCCAAGTCTGAGGAAGATCAAGACGGTATGCAACAGGATTGATGACAGACAGGATTTTGTAAGGCCCAATAAACCTAGGACCCAACTTCCAGGAGGGAACCTTCAATTTGATATTCTTGGTAGACAACCACACCAGATCACCAACATTCAGGTCCGGACCAAGCACACGTCTCTTATCAGCCACACGCTTATATCTCTCACTCATGCTCTTTAGATTATCTTGAATCTTTTGCCAAATAGATGACAAAGACGAGGAGAATCTGTCCTCATCAGGTAAACCAGAAGACCCCTCTCCCGAGAAAGTCCCAAACTGTGGATGAAACCCATATGCACCAAAAAATGGTGACTTATCAGAGGACTCCTGACGACGGTTATTTAAAGCAAACTCAGCAAGGGACAAAAAAGAACACCAATCCTCTTGATTCTCCGCCACAAAACAGCGCAGATATGTCTCCAGATTCTGATTGACGCGCTCTGTCTGGCCATTCGACTGCGGGTGGAAAGCAGAAGAGAATGACAACCGAACCCCCAAGCGAGAACAGAAAGCCTTCCAGAATCTGGAAACAAACTGCGTGCCCCTATCAGAGACTATGTCTGAAGGAATACCGTGCAATTTGACAATGTGATCAACAAATGCCTGCGCCAGCGTCTTAGCATTGGGCAAACCAGGAAAAGGGATGAAATGCACCATTTTGCTAAAACGGTCCACCACCACCAGAATCACAGTCTTCCCCGAGGAACGAGGCAGGTCCGTGATAAAGTCCATGGACAGATGTGTCCAAGGACGGGAAGGAATGGGTAAGGGAAGGAGAGGACCTGATGGCCGTGAATGAGGGACTTTGGCACGAGCGCAAGTCTCGCAGGCTGCCACAAAACCCTCAACCGACTTACGAAGCGCAGGCCACCAGAATCTCCGAGCGATGAGATCCAGTGTGGCTCTTACCCCCGGGTGCCCAGCAAGGACCGTATCGTGGTGTTCTTTAAAAATCTTGTGTCTTAAAGCGAGAGGCACAAACAACCTCCCAGGAGGACAAAGATCAGGAGCCTCTGACTGGGCTGCCTGCACCTCTGCCTCCAATTCAGGAAAAAGAGCAGAGACCACCACACCTTCAGCCAAAATGGGACCCGGGTCTTCAAAATTCCCGCCTCCCGGAAAACAACGTGACAGGGCATCTGCCTTCACATTCTTAACTCCAGGGCGGAACGTGACAACAAAATTAAACCTAGAAAAGAACAACGACCATCTGGCCTGTCTCGGGTTCAGACGCTTGGCTGACTCCAAGTAGGCCAGATTTTTATGGTCAGTAAATACGGTAATAGGGTGTCTGGCTCCCTCTAGCCAATGGCGCCATTCCTCAAAAGCCAACTTGATGGCCAACAATTCCCTATCTCCCACATCGTAATTTCTCTCTGCGGAGGAGAGTTTTCTTGAGAAAAAGGCACACGGTCGCCAATTGGCAGGAGAGGAACCCTGAGACAAGACCGCCCCCACACCCACCTCAGAAGCATCAACCTCAACTATGAAGGGTAACGAAACATCAGGTTGCACCAAGATGGGAGCGGAAGCAAAACTCTCCTTGATATCAGAAAAAGCCTTACGCGCCTCTACTGACCAAGAAGAAAAATCTACCCCCTTTCTGGTCATATCAGTGAGTGGTTTAACAATAGAAGAATAATTCAAGATGAACTTCCTGTAATAATTGGCAAAGCCCAAAAAACGCATCAGCGCCTTTTGATTCTCAGGAAGCTCCCACTCAAGCACAGCGCGGACCTTCTCTGGGTCCATGCGAAAACCAGAAGCGGAGAGAAGAAACCCCAGAAATTGAATTTCTGGAACCGCAAACACACATTTTTCCAGTTTCGCATATAATTTATTCTCCCGCAGGATGAGCAAGACCTGACGTAAATGTTCCTTATGAGTTTTGAAATCGGGAGAAAAAATCAAAATGTCATCCAAATACACCAATACAAATTTTCCCATCAAATGATAAAAAATGCTGTTCACGAAATGCTGGAAAACGGCTGGGGCATTCATCAAACCAAAAGGCATAACCAAGTTTTCAAAATGGCCCTCAGGGGTATTGAAGGCCGTCTTCCATTCGTCCCCTTCTCTGACCCTGACCAGGTTGTATGCCCCTCTTAAATCTAATTTGGAAAAGACTTTAGCCCCAACAACCTGGTTAAATAGGTCCGGGATCAGAGGAAGCGGATAAGGGTCACGAATTGTGATATTGTTCAGCTCCCTGAAATCCAGACAAGGTCTTAAAGAACCATCTTTTTTCTTAACAAAGAAAAAACCAGCGGCAACAGGTGACTTCGAGGGTCGTATGTGTCCCTTTCTCAGACTCTCAGAGATATAAGCACGCATAGCGATCCTCTCAGGTTGGGAAAGATTGTATAAACGAGATTTAGGCAGCTTGGCGTCTGGGATGAGATTAATAGGGCAATCGTACTCCCTGTGCGGGGGCAAATCCTGAACTCCACTCTCAGAGAAGACATCCGAAAATTCAGAGAGAAAAGATGGTATAGTCTTAGTAGCAACCTCAGAAACAGATGTCATGAGGCAATTCTCTCTGCAAAAGTCACTCCAACCATTTATTTGCTTCGCTTGCCAATCAATGGTGGGGTTATGCTTAGTGAGCCAGGGCAGCCCCAACACCAGCGGGGTGGGCAAACCGCTAAGGACGAAACATGACACATCCTCAACATGAGCATCACTCACAATTAAACGGATATTGTGAACTATGCCCTTTAATGATTTCTGAGAAAGTGGAGCGGAATCGATAGCAAATACAGGAATATCCTTTCTCAAAGCGCACACCTGGAAACCATGAGTTATCGCAAAGTGATTATCAATGAGATTGACCGCTGCTCCACTATCCACAAAAATCTCACAAAAAATGTTCTTGCTCTCTAGCGCCACCCTAGCAGGCAGGACAAAACGGGAACTACAAGCAAACGGAAAACCTTCAATTTCCGCCTCAACCCTGCCAATAGTAACAGACGGAACATTTTTAAAAGATTTTTTCCTGTTTGTTTCTTTATTACTCCCAGAGAACTGCCTGAATCTCCTAGAGGGACAAATATTTGCCAAATGATTAATACCTCCACAACAAAAACAAACCCTCCCCTGCGGGCTGAATCTTCTATTGTCAGAAGCAATCAACCCCAGCTGCATGGGCTCCTGCTCAGAAGGGGCTGACAGCGACTGAGACCCCTGCGCAGAGAATGGGACCGCTGCACAGTCCTGGGACCGAGTATGACAGGAAGGAGAGATCTCTCCTCTCTCTCTAAGACGCCTGTCAATACGAACGGCCTGAGACATAGCAGAGTCCAAAGAAATAGGCCTTTCATGAAAGGCAAATGCATCTTTCAATCCCTCTGAAAGACCATGGCAAAATTGACTTCGGAGTGCAGCATCATTCCAACCAGTATCAGCTGCCCAACTCCGAAATTCTGAGCAGTATATTTCTGCGGATTGTTTACCCTGGCATAGGAGACGTAGTCTAGACTCCGCCAGAGCAATACGATCCGGATCATCATATATCTGACCCAGGGCTAAAAAGAATTCATCCACTGAACGGAGGGGCCGTGCCCCCTCCGGCAGCGAAAAGGCCCAGGACTGAGCGTTACCCCTGAGCAGCGATATAATGATCCCCACCCTCCGTTCCTCATCACCAGAAGAATGGGGAAGAAGGCGAAAATGGAGTTTGCAAGCCTCTCTAAAACGCACAAAATTCTCACTACCCCCGGAGAACGTATCCGGGAGCGAGATCTTAGGCTCAGAACAAGCTCCATGAACGCAAGCTGAACCGGTCACTTGAAGCTGAGAAAAAGTCTTACGGAGGTCAGCTACCTCCAATGAAAGACCCTGGAAGCGTTCAGCCAAAAGCGAAACCGGATCCATGCTTAAGACGGTTTAGGCGGCTTATAATGTCACGGAATGTGTACAGGTAACAAGGCAAAACAACATGCATAAATGTCTCGCTGGATCCAAAAGCTAAGGAACGAAAGGGAGACCCCTGTAGAAGACCTGGCACTTTCCCTGGCTGCTCAGCCTATGCATAGATCCGAATGGTGGAGGTATGCATATCCACGAACCTTGACTATAAAGCCCTGAGCACCCTACAATAGTGAGGGGACACGACCACCGGCTCCCTACACCAGACACGGAGGGAGTCAGGGTCACCTGGGATCCAGCAAACAGAAAATAACAGATAACAGTGTAACACTTAACTTTGTGGAGGAGAGGAGAACCAGATGGGCAAGCACACATACTCCAGGAAGAAATATAAGCCGCCCAGAAAAGCATTCTGGGGAGGAATTTAAAGGGAAACAATTAGTCCAACACATAACAGCTGAGAGACGCTAATGAGAGGAGGAGCTGAATACCACAACACAGAAGTCAAGGAGGAGGTTCTGAAAGGCCTCTGTCAGAGCTTCTCAGCTGTCTGGTTGTGACAACATACTGATAGGGAACTTAGATTGTGAGCCCCATTGGGGACAGTTAGATGCTAATGTCTGTAAAGCGCTGCGGAATATAGTAGCGCTATATAAGTACATAAAATAAATTAAATAAATAAATGGTGCCAGTAGGTATGAATTTCAATATCTTACTGAACAAAACAGTCCTATATGCAGGACTATTTTGTCTGGGATTTTTTACAGAATCTGCGATGGGAGTCCCCATCAAAGTCTCAGATGTAGATGTGAACACAGCCTGAAAAAAAAAAAACATGAGGAATTGATACAGACAATGTATCTGAGAATTGTATAACTTTTCATTTTACAAAGAATAACATTTATGTTCTGAGCTGGAATATCCATAAGTAACACCAAAAATTACTATAAAAACTGGCCATACATGTTAATTCAATTTTGGACGAACCTGTCAATTGCACAGAGCCGTCCAACTATCTAATGTGTATAGGGGTAACCCAATTTTCCCCTTTACATTTGAAAGATTATGCTGCTCCATTAAACATGCCAATAATTTTGTTCTCAGGCAAGATCCACTGCCACGGAGGTGTCTGGTGGTAGTTTTCTCCCAGGTCACCATTCAGGACTTTTCTTTTTGTAAAGAGGGAGTCAGGAGGCATATATGCCTTTAGTTTATTGCTAGCCCTAAGAGTGTTGATCTCAGCAGAATGATACCTTTATTTTTATTTAGACAACAGGTAAAAAGAGATCCAAATCTTAACAAAAAAAATGAAGTTTGCAGTACGACACATTTTTTACCAAGCTCAATTTTTTAAGACTATGTTAGCACTACCTTCAACATATCGTACGTCTGTCAGCCCGGTCGTGCACCCCCCCCCCCCCCCCCATTCCATCAATAATTTGCAAACTTATGGCTGAAGACCTGCTAGATAACCCACCAGTATGTAGAAGCTCTTGTGGTGCCCTCTGATGAGGTACACTTATACACATAGGGGGGAATTTATCATGAGGAGAATATTTGAAGTCAATTTTGCTTGAGTCTGTGTTGGAGTACTTTGTGGGACATTTATCAAATGTCTCATGTTGTTTGATAAATTTGTCTTGTCCTTAAACCTAACACTTTTGTCTAGAGAAGCTCCTCCAGTTTTCCTACACCACCCTCCTCCTGAAGTGAGATTGTGACTTTTTTGCGACTTTTAAAAAAAGTCGCAATGATAAATCTGGATTGAAACTCATTAACATAGCTAACCACACCCACTTTTCCACCCATATTACAAAACTGGAGTGAGTGGTGTACACATGCAAAAAGTCGCAAACTTTTGCGCAAGTGAGTGTAAAAAGTCACACATTTTTTCGCAATCGCATAAAGTTTGCGCAAGGGAGTGCAAAAAAGCCGCAAAAGCCCTATTTTGCGACTTTTTGATGCCATAAGAATGGAGTATTTGGCCCACTGAACGGTCATGAAACCAGGCACTGCCTGTATTTTGACCTGGAAAGGTGGAGACACAAAGCTCAAGTGCCCCACCAAGACAACAGAGCCTAGAAGGGAACCACATCTTAAATAGTAGAGTAGAGGATGCCATAGAGTGGTTCACCCACTCATTTTCCCCTTCTGTTATCCAGAATGGTGATCTGTTACCCATACGTTGACTACCTTGTACCTTGTTTGACCACCTATTACATGGCAGGCATGAAGAAGAATTGATTAAATAAATATCCCTTAGTACTGCCAACTGTCATGTACTCCTACTGCCTTATTCTGTTGCTCTGCATTATCTCAAAACCTGTTGCGTGCTTGCTATCTATAACTAAACCTCTGGGAAAAGATGAGACTGAAGAAGCTGTGATGACACTGTGGTGATGGTTACCAGGCACTCCCTGCCCCTGTAGACCCGGTATATTAACACAAGCAGCAGGTTTATGTAATGTTAACACAGCTGCTGCTGCTGCATGGGCTATGAAGGATGGCAGAAGGAATCTGTGTCTGAGATTCAGCAATACCCCCAATCCTAGTAAAGGTTCTCTCGATCTATTTATCCGAGAAAAAAAAAATATATGTTTCTAATTGTAAAATGTACAGTAAAATTAAAATGATAAAACCCATGCCTTGTCTAGATTTGGGGGTAGAAAATACAAATGTTGCTAACCCTAGAAAACAGGTCATCTGTACCATGAGTTGTATATATTCCATGGTTAGAAGGCTAAGAACAAGGACTATTTGAAACGCGTAAGCACCTGTTTTGGATCTATTGAAAAGCAGCATGCTTTTCAATAGCGTTTAAGTAAAGATATAATTTATTACTGTGGGACATGCTAGATGGGTTCTTGTCACACTGTGCAATTTTCCTTTGGAGGGTGGTAAGAAGTCCAGAAGCCCCCCATAAAATGTGGAGGTCCTGAACAGAATGACTGCAGATGGTTCAGATATAGGGTGAGCAGTATGTGTTTTGCTTGCAGTGTAAGAATTTATTGTCAATTTTCACTTTCCCTAAAGACTACATAGACAAGGGAGAAAGACAAAGGCGTACGTAGAAATCACTGGACCCCATAGCAAGAATATAAGTTGGGCCCCCATGTCCCATTCATAGCTCCTCCCACTACCCATTATATACAGCAGTGTACTGATATGAGAGGTATGAGGTATAAATTGCAGCTTGTACCTCACATATCAGGACACTGATGTATATACTATATATCTTAACACACTGCATCTATTGTACCTTGTACCTCATATATCAGTACATGAGGTTATTGTGGGTGTAACTGTCTGCAGTACTATATATATGTGAGTGAGATATAAGTAAAATAGGGAATGGGGGCCAAATGCAGAGAAAGGAGAAGGACCTCCTCTTACTACTCCATTCTAGTCTCAGTGGAGAGCTCATCCTTCAGTTCTCCTCCATGCTGTTGGAGGTTGAAGGACTTGTGATGATGCTCTGTGCAGTTCCTTTACTAGATGTACAGGACCTGTGATGCTAAAGATGATGTCATCAGAGGTCCCTGGCAGATGCTCATATCCAACCTGGGAACTACACCATTCTTTGTGCACTTACCATGTGCGACTACTGCCTCTGAAATGCCTACAGCTACGGCCCTGCCTCTATGACATGATAGCACGTGCCCCATGTTGCATATTATTTTTGCCATTACTATATGGCTATAAGATTTCACATTGTTTCCTTGGCTGATGTAACATTAAATATATTGCATAGAAAATTAGCAGAAATGTCAATTTGACCCTAAAATAACATACTTCATTCCCAACGGCATGAAAGGCGATCTACGCTAATGCCACATCTTAAGATGGACAATGTCCCGTTATATAATGGGGATGGGGCATAGAAGAAGGGACAAGCTTTAAACTGATGATGTGCTCCCATTTCACAAGTAAAAATGTTTAAAGTGAACCAAATAAAAGGGCATCTATGATTGTGACATGTAAGAAAAATGAGCAGAAATCAGGGCTTCATTATCCCCCCCTCCCTATTCACTCTGATTGTAAAGCAGAACTTTTGACCTTAACGCCTCATACATCACCACTTGGCAGAAGCTTGATGCCTTCTCTGGTTGAAATGTACCCTGCTCCTTTCCTTACACAAGAGGCACCTTTCATGTGTTAAGTGACTCCTTTTACAGCCCCTAGAATATTGCAGATAACACAATGAGGACATCCCCATAGCAAAAGTCTGCCTCATTAAGATGACATCATGAGGATGCGGCTGGAGAAAAGCATGGCTGCCTTGTCTAAATCCCACATTAGATAATGCAAAGCTTTTCATTTCCTGGGGGGAGGCTGGTAGGTAGAAGGAAGCTGCTCCCAACATAGTTTCTCATAGCGTGCATTAAAAAGCCAAGCCAGTTGGAAGCCAAAGTCATTATCGAACCCTTTATTTCACTGTTTTTAGATCATTACTTAGGGAATACAATACATGTTTTTCTGTATTCAACCTACCCCCAGAAACATCAAAATTATTCATGTCCAGGTATAGACAATTTTTTGTACATCGCCACCAAAAATGCACACTCGTAGCAATAATCATTGTCAGTGAGTAGAGGTAAAGTGCATAAAAAATTGCTTGCAACTTTAAATTGTGAAGAATTTTCTGGGAAATCCCATTGATGGTCCCCCCACCATCACCAATGATGACACATTGATGGCCTATTCTAAGGTAAGAACCCATGTGGTCAGTAGGACAAAGGGGTACCTGTACTCTCTGGAGAGCTGAGGCCCCTTGATTATAGTTTTGCACCTGTCCATTAGGTTACGTATTGTACTGAAACTCAATCCTACTCACTTACAGGTCCAGTAAAGTGGGTGTTGAGGGGTTGCCACACCGCTCCTATTCTTGCACAACCCCTTTAAGGGTTTTTTAAAGGGGTTGTCCGGGTTCAGAGCTGAACCTGGACATCCCTCCATTTTCACCCCGGCAGCCCCCCTGACAGGAGCATCGGAGCAGTTCATGCTCCGATGCTCTCCTTTGCCCTGCACTAAATTGTGCAGGACAAAGGCTTTTTTTGGAGATCCGGTAACGTACCGGGGCTCTCCATGGGGCTGCGAGTAAGCCCGGTGGCGTCACCGGCACTGATGGGCGGGATTTAGCTCTGCCCATGCCAGTAAAATGGCTAGGGCAGAGCTAAAGCCCGCCCATCAGAGCCGGTGATGTCACCGGACACACTGCTGCCCTGCGCGATTTAGCGCAGGACAAGGGAGCGCATCGGAGCATGAGATGCTCCGATGCTAGCCTCAGGGGGGCTGCCTGGGTGAAAATAAGGGTATGTCCGGGTTCAGCTCTGAACCCGGACAACCCCTTTAAGTGGACCAATAATTGGGCCAATTATCAGGGATAAGCATTTGTAGAAACATTCGTTCCCAATAATTGGCCTTTGTACAGATGCCAGGAATCGTGATGAATGAGCAAATGAGGCACGGCTGTTCCCGATAGTTCCCTGCAACATCAGTCCATGGAAAAAGGGCCATTAGACTGCGTTTACACGGCCACCAGAGGCTCCAAGTTATGGTCCTTGTAGATTTGACGGGAAGTATTATTTCTCATGCATTCTTTCTGTCAAACCAATGGAAACGACAACGCAACCTAACAGACCTCATTTTAAGTCAATAGGGTCCAGAAGTGTGAACAGAGCCTTAGATGGCACTGAGCTGCAGTACCAGATGTATCCACATGTGGACAGCACATCAGCAAGCACCACGACGAATGAAGGGGTCCTTTATTCTGCTGATGTGTGGTGGTCTTGGGGTCAGATGTCCACAGATTACACTTTGATAGGTCAATTTTGAAGAAAAACTTAATTCAATCATTTCACTTTTAGGACATTTTAGGTGGTAAACCAAAAATTGGGATTTTTATTCTTTTTTGGACATACTATTAAGACCCTGATGAATGTATCCCTCAGACATTGACAAATTAGTTTTATGCTCACGCAGGGGCCTGAAAATGTCAGGAATAAAGAAGACAATTAGCTTATAATGACCTATGGATATTAAGTTGATTGGCTGAGGCTGGCTAATTGTTTAACTATCCAAATTGCTCCTATAAATCATGAAATCTGTAAGTAATCCTTTTAACAATGTATGTGCTTCAAAAGGAACGTGCTGAATTTCCACTAATGACCAATGGAAAATACATAGGAATTTCAGAAATACATGGACAAATTAGTCTACGGGATGAGGTATGCTTTGGTACAGATGTAACATCATTAGGCCACAAGGTTATATATTTTAAGAAGCCTAGTCATTGTGTAAATTAACATGTGTGATAGCAAACAATCAGATTGTAGCTGGATTCCTTAGGGCTGTATTACATCAATAGATTATCTGACCAATTTCTGTCCAATCAGATCAATAGTTGGTGTGTATAAAAAAAAGATCTGTGTGTGTAAACGGCCATCTGACCAATGATTGGTTAGAAAATCTGTCAGATAATCTGCCCTAAAGGTATCTCTACATGGGACGATACAGCAGATAGTCGGAAGGGAAGCATTCTTTCCCGACAATCTGCTGATCGCTGGTAGAGGAGACACATTTATATGCAGCGATCTCCTTCAGAGTATGGGGAGGAACGATCGCTAAAGCCATCGCTCTACCACATACTGACTCATTGTCTGCCAGCAGGAGATCGTGTTTACACAGCACGATCTGCTGTCGGCAAACGACGATTTTTGCGTTCGCACAAACAATCAGATTACCCAATGATCAAGCATTTTGCTCGTTCAACGGGTAATTGGTGGTACATTTACACCGCCGATCATCGCTAAAATGCGCTACTATGAACGCTCATTAGCGATGATCTGTGCGATTCTCGGTCCATGTAAAGGGCCCTTTACAGTGAAAGAAAGGCTCTGTTTGCATTTTGATATGTTAAGACACTTGACATGTGCAACAGAAGAGCTCCTCGCACATATGTCAAGCATAGCTGTAGACCCCAATTGGCCCCGATGGAGGCACACTGTGCTTTCCTATACAGTGGGACACTGGAAAAAATGTATACTGCACTGTATACTTTTTTTTTAACATTGTGGTCAATGGATGCTGCATGACACTATAGGGCTATACAGTGGTATATGTCAGGTAGTACTCCAGTTGTTTCCCTCCAACATAAGATGAAATGTGAATAGAGTCTTAGAAGGTTATTCCCATCTAAACATTAATAGCACAATCACAGTATATGCCATAAATGTGTGATAAATGGTGGTCCTACCATTGAGAACCACACCTATCTCAATAACCTGGCTTTGAATAACGTCCACTGAGAATTGAGAGTTGGCTGCACATGCATGGCTCTCTCTTTATTGACTTTTATGGGAGATAATGGATGGTGATTGCAGTGCATCCAATCCTGGAGGTTCAATCCATGCATCCAATCCTGGAGAAAAAAAAATATGGTTGAGATATTCCAGCAGTATTTATGATTTTTTTAAATCCCAATTCACTTGCAACCATACATATTAAACCCTTTCATTATGGGCAGTTGTGTGATCCCCAGTCTGACCACCAGTCCAGAAATTGGGTAGCAATGACATCAGTCTCTCCTGCGTGACTAGCTTCCAGTGAACTGCAGGATTACATCATCATCTATGACATCCCTCCTGGCATCTCTTTAACACCTCCCCATCCAGGCCCTTGTTTCTTCACGTGTTCCCTCATGTAAAGATTGCTGAAGATATTATTTTTGCTAAAGGAACCTGGAATACATAAATATAGTAGGTGAGTCTATGCAATGATTAGCTGCAGAAGTATGTGTCACGGCTGGAGGTGGGGGAAACCCCCAGCCGTGTGGAGCCAGGAGATGGTAGGGTTACCACTTGGCCAGAAACACAGAATTAGGGAGCAGGTCACCTCCTGTTGCGTCCCTAATTCTGACCCTGTCTCCTACCTGCATGGGCCGACCTTGATGGTAGGAGGACCCATGCGCAGGAACCTCGGAGCCCTTACTTACCCTCCGTCCGGTCCCTGGGCTAAGGAGCAGGATAAGACAACCCATTCCTCCTAAGATCGAAGGAGCAGGAGTCTCACTGGCCAAACAACAAGGGGAACAGAAACACCTTATGGCAGTGACAGGCAAATGGAACCAACACATCACTCACCTGCCACAGACAACAAACCCTGGAACCCATGTGCAGGTGCTGCAGTTCTGAACACCAATGGACACAGCACACACCAGACAACACACAGGAACCCAGGACCATAAGCTGCAATAATAAGTAAACCCCACACACACCTTCAGAACACCGTGAAACATAGTTTTATGACCAGAAGGGAGGCCCCCACTGGTAGATGGTAATATACAGGAGGCTGCTCCAGCTATGCCTGGCTGAAAGCAACCTACTGAGCCAAGCCAGAGAACGAGGCTTTATAGGCCTAAGTGGCCACACCCACCGGTCAGAACACACCGAGTGACATCACACACACTGGGAAGAGAGTTAACCCTTCCAGCACCACAGGAAAGGGAAAACACCAACTTAAAGGGGAAGTACACACAATCAAAAAAACACACAAACACACTCACCTGTTACCGCCAGCAACAGCATGCGTGGCAACCATGTTGTGGGGAACAGCCAGCAGGCCGAGACCCTGCCACCACATTCACACAACAACAGACGTTGCCGCGGACAACCGCAGGTGAAGGAAGGGGTCTACGTGCATACAAAACATGACCTCGTGCACCACAAACAGACAAAGGGAGTGCACATAAAACACGTTGCCAAGGGCAACCGCACGCATGCCTGTTGTCCGCGGCAACCGCACCTGAGGCAAACCACTAAGTGCCCCCAGCTGCGGTTGACACAACACCAAACCGCGGGCAACTGCATGCGGCTCCCATGGAGTCACGACCATGACCAAGGGTCGTGACAGTATGAAACTACACTAACTGACACTGCCTGACTCTACCATCTGTGAGTGTTGTGTGCAGAACCTCCAGTGTATCTAATAATATGCAGTTTTATACAGACTATCTGCCTCCTGCTTGTAAGACCTCTCAATAAAAATAATTAAAAAATTAAGCAGAAGGCAGGGGAGCCAGGCTGGAGCTGCATTACATAGGAATCCAATCAAACTTTGGAGTTAAAGGGGTTGTCCCACGAAAAATATTCTACTGTTTTCAAACCAGCACCTGAATCTGAATGCTTTTGTAATTGCATGTAACTAAACATTTTGTAAAGCCACTGAGTTATTCAATAAAATGTATCTGTATAGCGCCACCTGTCGTTTTTTTATTTCTTTGACCTTCTTACTGAGATGGCCGCACATGTTCAGTTTCATCCATCAACTGCCTCCTGAGCTGTGATAGGGAAAGCATGGACACACCCCCTGAGCTGTGATAGGGAGAACATGGACACGCCCCCTAAGCTGCAGTAGAAAGGACTCTCCCCTTGAGCTTTCAGCTTGATATAAATCTAGCAGAGCAATGGATGAGGAGATCTCTGGTTCCATGTGAGGTACAGGGCTGGTTCTAGCTTTGTTAGATAGAGACTGTCATGTACTATATCATTTTTTGCATTAGTCATGGGATAGCCCATTTAAAAGGAATCTGTTACCCCAGTTCTGGACTATTATCTGCAGTAATACATGAGTAGTGATGCACATAAGGAGTCCAGGTCACAATTTTTCTACAGCATTTTAATGACGCCAATAAAAGAAAAAAGAAAAAAAACATATGCCAAATTATGTTTTTTTTCATACAGCTATATTGAAAAGCATACCCAATCATGCATAATTGTCATTAGACATTTATGTTGGGAGCATCTACTGGCAATAAAGGTGATATCCAAATGTGAACCTAACCTTACTTGTCTGTTTATACATATGTTTCTAGATTTTAGGACTGAACTTTGCCTTATTTGGAACCTATGGGCCAGCTTCTGACCACTTCTCTTATACCCATATAAAGGAATTTACCAGGAAAGTTACTGATTATATATATATATATATATATATATATATATATATATTTCTCATTAGAAGGAAAAATAAACCTTGCTCAAGTACCAGATTTCTAACCTCTGGGAAATTGGCTTGTCAGACGTCTTAATAACGATATAGACTTAATAAGCCAGCGCTTACACACATGGCACAACACCTAGCGATGTCTGAAACCTTATTAAATTATTAAATGTTTCAGACTAACGGATATGAGTTTCACTTGGCCGTGGAGGAGCCTTCTAATATTTTGTTTGATCCTTATGTTTAAGCACAGAGTCTGTTTTTTTTCCCTTACATGACCTGACATTTATTAGGAGAGGTTGGAATGTGTCCTCATGGGAAATGTAGCAGGCAAAGGGTTTCTGTGTAAGCACACGGTACTGCGGACTAGACTTTCAGTGGTGTATATGTTTCTATCATTCCATCATGCACAAGTATGCCATTCTTAGAGAAAAAAAAATCTATATTTTGACTGAAATTTGTAAAAAAAAGAGTCCACTAGTCTAGTACAATAGACCATGTCATCGGTGAGGGCTGCAGAGCTAAGTTTCTTTAAAATATTAGTAGGTCCAGGGCAAAGATCATATTAGTGCAGTAGGTCTGGTTACCCCTGAGTTTGTAATTGTATTCCAAAAGTAGAACATATTAAATTTACTCAAGAGGCCGGTGCAAAAATGGAACAAGACACTTCACTAAATTCCTACGTGTTAAACAAGCCATTGGGAGGTCTAACTTTTACAATTTGTATTAACTGTATTACTATTTTTAAGCAAAGACTAGGATAGATCTTGGGTTGATGTCACTTTGGCCAACATGTGGAGATGATTCTGAGGAGCTACAGTCAATTTATACAGAACATATTCAAGTCCACCTTTAATGAACTCAATGCTTTAAAAATTAGCCCTACCAGCAAGGGGATGCTCCAAGTCAGCTTCAAATGGACCATTGGGGCTCATTAATGTGTCAGCATTCAGGCTCACCAGAGAATTCCCTGGTACTCTGGTAGGCCAGTCCAGGCAGGAGTAGATCATAGTTTAGCTAGCTGTGGATTTAGAACATCTTTGAGATAAAGGATTTAAACAGCTAAAGGCGTATTCCCATTTTAGACACAGGATCTGCCATCAATATGTTTCAGGTGTGGGTCACACTCAATAAGCACGGGCCACTCCATTGAATTCCATGGAGAAAGTGGCTGTGTAGTACCCCAGTCCTGGAGTACTACAATTTGTATATATTTTCCATTGTTATGCATTGTGTTGTATTTTATGGTCGTATGTACCTGTAAGGACATGGATAGATAGCAAGAGTTAACCAGGAACAGGGCTAACCACCATCATCCTCCGGTGGTAGGAGTAGGCTGGACCTGCTTCCTGCCAGGACGGGGAGTTTCTATGTAACCACAGAGAGGAGAGAAACGAGATTTCAGAGCTTCTGCTCCAGGGAGAACTACTCCAATTGTCCTCAAGTAAAGCCTTAAGATTCCAGACAGCAGTGTAAACTGTTACCTTCAGCATTCAAGACACTGCTGTAAGGTGAGGGAATACAGCCAAGCCACCCATCAGCAAACAACCACTAGGACAGTATCCCCTAAGAGCAGAATTGTCACAAACCAATCTGCCTCCATATCCTTGCTGATGCCAGAGAAGATAATAATGCCCAAAAAAGGTAAATCTCATTTCTAAAAAATAAAAAATATACAGAAAAATAAAAAATGTGTAAATGTAGGGAAAGCAATATCAAAAATAATGATGATATATGAGTTAAAAACCATCTTAATAACGCTAGAAGGCAAGGAAACATAGAAAACTGGTAATGGAGTTTCATGAGTAGATCTAGAAATCATGTTCAGGCGTGAGAGCAGGAGAGTGTGTGCAGGTTATTGTGATAGTTATTATCATTATTTTACCGCGGATGTGTTCATTAGAAATGCATTTTCTGGCCCAATACTCAGGGCAATGATCGTAAGCAAAACCATTTGTCCACAATTATTGTGTAGTAATGATCTTTCATGTCTTAGTGTTGAGTGATCACTACTGCGATGGCATCTCCATTACTGATTCATTGTTTGTCGGTGGAAAATGACTGTTAACATAGGGCGATGTGCTGCCCACAAATGATGATTGTAGGTGCCATGGGAAAGATGCGATCACCTGATGATTGATGGTCGCTCATCTGTTGGGTGACTGGCAGCACCTTTATACAGGACAATTATGGAGAATAAGTGTTCCCCAATATTGTCTCAATCCTCTGTCTGTGCCAAAAGGCCCTTACTCCCCAGTAAGTGGCTCATTTCCTTGAACACAAAGGACCAGGTTGGTTGAAATCCAACAGCCCAACTCTTATCTCTTCCAACATCTGCCATTGATGGTGAGTTGGGGGCAACACCATGCCCATTAGATGGACCGACATGAATCTGATCAATATGGCCAGCTAAATATTTAAAAAACAGCTTAGTAACTTTGACCAGTTTACGGATTTTGTAAATTAATTAGTATCAAGCACTCAAATATAAAGTACAGTCAAAATGAGATGAACTTTTGCACTGACAACTAAAACTTTCATTACTTCTTTTTTTTTTTTTTTCTTTTTTTTTTGTGACACTTATCTTAGGTTTTCCTAGCGCCCACTTTTGATGGCGCTGTGCCCAGCTCTGAGCCGACCCCGCTCAGCAGCTGCCAAGTCTTAGAGGGAACACTGCTAGAGAGGGGTCGTTGATCCAGGGAGTTATTCTGATTGCCTGATTGGAGTCGGGAAGGAATATTTTATTCTCCTAAAGTGGAGAAAATTGGCTTCTACCTCACAGGTTTTTTTTGCCTTCCTCTGGATCAACTTGCAGAATAACAGGCCGAACTGGATGGACAAATGTCTTTTTTCTGCCTTATAAACTATGCTACTATGTAGGATTGTTTATGTTTACATTTTATTGTAATATTTTATATATTTTATATTTTTATTGACTCTATAATAAATTGCTAGTCCATAGTTTAAGTGCCCACCCACAATTCATTTGTTTATATTTCATTTATTCTTATTAATAATAAAGTTTGGCGGTATGCCTACTTAATATAGTACAAGCTCGATCGTGTGTTTCTCCTATTTTACAGCTGACGTTGTGCTCCACTGTGTGCAGGTTCAGTCCTGGATATTTTTTTTTTTTTTTTTGACCCAACCAAATATAAATAAATATAAATATAGTCAGTTCATCTTTTGGTTGCATTTAGAAAAAACCCTCCCCTCCCTCCCCCCTAATCTGTGGTGCGTCAAAGTAGGACCCCCATAAACAACCCAACATGACCTCAGTTAGTCAATCTTCCAGCCACCCCATATCCCATTCCACTGGTCCTCAACTTCCCTCCATTTATATATAATTTCCTCGTAGTTTTTTACCTTATCAGTTAAGTTTATCCATATATTTATATCTGGAGTGGATCGAGCAAACCAGGTCCGACTAATCAGAACTCTAGCCAACATCAATATTCTGCTCAGAAAGATCTTTTGATACTTGTGATTTTTTAATTTGGAAAAGTCGTTAAGCACGAATACGTGTGGTTCAAAAGGAATTCGAATTTTTAGTTTATGAATAATACAATTATTGATGCTATTCCAGTATTTTACAAGTTCTGGACAAGTCCAAATCATGTGGAGGAAGTCTGCTCCTACAATATCACATTTGGGGCAGTTGGACGTGACTCTCAACCCGCATTTATTCATCCATAAGGGGGTAATGTATAATCTATGGGAAATGTAAAATTGTATTAGGACATGGTTAAAGTTCTGGGATACTGAAGTCAGATTCCCAAAAATATTCTCCCACCCTTCTACTCGCAAATGCGGGCAGTCCGCTTCCCATGCTTTTTGTCCTGGTGATTGTGTATCGCTAAATCGTGCCTTAATTAATAACTTATATATATTGGACATCTTAGTTCTAAGAGGTGTACCCCCTACCCAATCATTCAGAAAGGATAAATTATCTATATCCAGCAGACGTTTATCGTCCAAACTGGATAGTACAGATCGCAATTGAAAATACCTAAACCATGAGAGATTTCTTATATTATGTGTCATTTCTGTGAAAGATTTAATTTCTCTATCTTTAACTACCTGTGAAATATATAATATTTTATTCTTCTGCCAAAATGTGTCAGCTGCAATATCATCTAACCTTTGTAAATAGAAATTATGCCAAAGAGGCGTAAATATGAGTGAACCCCTAACCTTCAACCATGTCCTAGTTGTACCCCACACTTTCAGGAGTAGATTTATAGTCTCTTTATAGCCTCGCTCGTAGCTCTTCAAAAGCCCGGATTCCAACAAGGTAAAAATGTTGTTGTGAGCGTGGCTAGTTACCAACTTCCCCAGGAGTGCACTGTCCTCTGCTTCATAGCACCTCAGTAGCTGGGCTGCAATAAAGTACCCTTTAAAGTAGGGGAGATTTAAACCCCCCCACTCCACTGATTTATACAAGTATTCCAACTTAATTCGCACTCGCTTTCTTCCCCATATAAGATCATTAATTATTCTTTCCATGAGTTTAAAATGTTTGTCTTGTATCCAAATAGGTGTATTCCTGAGCACATAAAGAAATTGTGGTAATATCACCATTTTAACTAGTGAAACTCGATCAGCTCTGGATAGGGGAAGTTTCAACCAGATTCCTATTTTAGCTCTGATCTTTACCATTATGGGGATCAGATTGAGTTGTACAAAATTTTCAACCCGAGGCGATATAGTCAAACCCAAGTATTGAATAGTATCAACGATATCCAACTGTGTAGCAGGAACCTCCTTTTGTGGCAGGGGATCTATTGGGAGCAGACCAGTTTTTGCCCAGTTTATTCGGAGACCAGATACCTCACCAAATGCGTTAACCATTTGAATAATCCTAGGAAGAATGGTTTCCGTATGGTCTATAAAAAACAGGACATCATCTGCATATAATACAATAAAAATAAACTTTCATTACTTGAAATATCCGGTTACAATAGGACAGGCCATCATATGAATGTTGTTTTCCCAGGTTACCCTATCTTCTCCAAGGGTCTTCACATTTCTCAGTGGCTTGCTCATGATTTCTGAGATCTTACTAATTATTATATTTTGCATTCTGCAGAAGAAAAGGATTTGCTGTGCATTAAACTAAAGTCCTACCACATACAGAGTTGACTTATGCTTAAGAATTTGGATCAATAACAGTATATTTTTCTTGTCATTGTATGTGACATGTAATAGATGAATATGTCCGGCAGCTCACTCTGAGCAGCATCACGCAGAACATAAAAAAAGCCCAGGAGAATAAACTCAGAGGAACTAGGTGCAGAGATGTTATGTCAAGATAAGAATGTGTGACTAGAAGAGTGTGGACATATAGGTTGCTCAGAGGCTAATGTCGAGAGCTAGGAGCTTAGACTGCTTTCTCGGAAGGAGAGGTGGAAAGTGGAATCAAGCTTGTTTAGTTGGAGCCTAAGACAACAAGGGAAAAAATTCATTGTGCGAATTTAAAGGGTCACTAACCTTTTAAAAAACTTTTAGATCGGTGAGAGTCTAAGCGCTGAGACCCCCACTGAACCCGAGAACGAGGGGCGAGAAGTTTGCACATATCAGGCTCTCTCCTCACAGCAAAGGACAGAATCAAGACTTCTATGGAGCTTGTCTTGTGCAGTGAGGAGAGAGAGTGATCCCTTATTCTAGGGATCTGTGAGGTTTTCAGTACTCAGATCACCACCGATATGTCTCTATGATATAAAAGTTTTTTGAAAAGTTAGCGACACTTTAACTATATTGAGGAACAGATGTCAATAAAACACTGGCTTCACATGGCCATAATATGGCTGCAATCTAATGTCCATATTCTGGCTGTAGGACCTGGATAGAATTAGAAAATACCTAACTTTTCTGATTCATCCACTTCTAAAGGCACATATCCTATGGTATATAGACTCTTCATTATTTGAAGGACTACAGTTTATAGCCATTAAACAGGTTAAAAGAATGCTCCAAGATGTAAAATAATTAAATAAATTATAGTCGCCTCACTGATCACTTGCTGCTCCTGTCCTGATACTTCATGGTCCACCATCAGTCTCTTCTACCTGGTCCCTATTGACACACAAGAAATGACTGTGCAGCCAATCATTGCAGTGGGGTCCTGCCTTAGCCAATGACTGATTTTCTGTGGCTCAAGAAGGAACAGGAAATGGGGACCGGCGGGGGACCGTGAGGCATTGGAATGGGGGCGGAAGAGCATGGGCACAGTAACTATGATCTATTTTATTATTCTGTACTGTACCTTTTTAGGAAAGTTTTAAATGAGGAGATGTCCACTTTTTGAAACACCCTTTTTTAAGAGTAACCTCCTGAAATTGATCATAAGTTGTTCCACTGCTGGGTTCTCCAATGCTTAGTTAACAAGGCAACAAGGGTTAAAATTCCCTGCAGCAGCACCACCACAGGGTGCCTTTTGAAATCAAGAGGCTGTCTGTGTCATTTGGGGATGGGTCAGAGCCTCCATAGAGAAGGACACTCTTTGTAGTAACTGTCCCAGCTGAGTTGATCCGTCTCTCAATTTAGGGTGCTCTAATATGGTATTTGAATATTAACACCTTTAAGGCCTCATGCTAACAAATGTGTCCCTATTTCTGTCTGCAAACAACGGATCTGCAAAATATGGATACCTTCCATGTGTCTTCCATTTTTTTCTCACTCCCGTGTATAGAAAGGGACTATTCTCATCAAACGGACCAGTGTAGGAAAAATTGATCCACAAACAACACTGACGTGTGCATGGCCCCATATGGAAGAATAGGCCTGTGTGCAAAAATTGCAGATAGCACACAGATGAAAGCAATGTTCCTCCTGTGCGTGAGGCCTAACACGAAACGAGTATCTGCATGTTTCTATGTCTCATTCGGATGGTTTTAGCTAAGAGAAGGGAGTCTTGACTTCTTTGCTTGACTACAGGGAGCTGATTGAAAAACAACCAAGGCCATCAGCACTCCTTCATCCTGGATTATCGAAGAGGACTGTAGACCACCAAGCTTCCTACCAGTAAGGCCCCTCATAATCACCATATCTAGCTATTGCATGAGAAGCTGAAGGTCCAAATCAGAAGGTCTATTTAAGGCAAGGGACAGTACGGGAAACAAAATCTATTTTCTGACCAAAAAACATTCAAAGAAATGATCAAAGAATAGCGACCTAATATTAGCAGCCGGCAAATGGTTGCGTCAATCTGTATGGCAGCTAGTAGGAGAGGAATGAAGCTTCCATGTGTTTTTCCCATATGTGTACATAATGTATTCTATACCGCCAAATGCTTCACATTTGTATGTTGGCTTAACAAATGTTGCATTAATTTTAAATATAACGGCAAACATTTATGGAAAGTAAGATAATGTGACAACATCATAAAGACGATTTCTGCAAACAGTACAACATATGCTCCCATATGTTCACGACAGGATGTAGCTCCCAGACCTAAAGCTGCAGATTTTTACTATCAGATAAGCTACGCTTTCCAGTCTGTTTCGCATTTTAGTATCCATTTTTTTTCCTTTGCAGATGGTGAACGGCACAAAGATTTGCAGTTTCACATCTTGAATTTACTTATTTAGTATTTTGTATCTTCTTTCCATTTTGTGCAGTGCTGTCTTATCATGGAAAAGGTGGCCGAGGATGACAAGTTAAGCCCGCTTCTTCAACCGCGGTTCTCTCTGATCAAAAATATTTGCTATTTGTATGATTTATCAAAATGTCTGTTTCCCATGTCAGCCAGGCAACTGGCTTTCATTATGGAAATGTATAGAAATCTTGTTCTCCTCGCCGCTTCCCTTTATGCACTGCCATCCCTTGAGTGACTTTGATGGACATATATCTTTTTCTGCCTTACTATGAATAACTATGAATATTTTTCTATAGTTGGAAAATTTTTAACCATAGCACAATAGTGTGTTTGCTTCAATGGATGTTTCCTCTCCTACCAAGGAAGTGGAACCCCTAAGCCACAATCAATTTGGCAATGGCTATAATGGGGTATAGAGTCTGAGGAACCTCATCATTCTTCACCCATTATTCCTAGGTTGCTTCCCCAGAATAGCCACTAACAGCCAGCAAAGGCCGCTGAATAACCTGCATAAGGCTACCTATGTTTTTTTTTCATTTTTTTTTGGGGGGGGGGGGGTTTGCGCAGGCTACTATGCAGAAAAACTGCAGCATAGTACAGTACCAGCAAATTTTATTTGACAACTCTCATGTACGTTGGTTTTTGTTTTTTCTATGCAGAAATTTTTTGTGCAATTTTTTTATTTATTTGTGTGAATTTCACCCTGAGATCTGCCGAAAATTCACATTAAGGCCTCTTGCACATGACCGTATGTATTTAGCGGTCCACAAAAAAACGAATCTGCAAAAAATATGGATGACATCCATGTGCATTCCGTATTTTGCGGAACGGAACAGCTGGCCCCTAATAGAACAGTACTATCCTTATCCGTAATGTGGACAATAATAGGACATGTTCTATTTTTTTGAGTAACCGAAATACGGACATATGGAAACGGAATGCACACGGAGTACCTTCGTTTTTTTTTCTTGAGGACCCATTGAAATGAATACACGAAAATACATTTGTGTGCATGAGGCCTAAATCTGCACCAAAACCATAAGTAACACATGTGGTTTTTGGTGCAGATTTAATTCGGAAATGCACAGAAACCTGCACGGATTTTCTGTTTTGAAACCCGCACCTGTGTGCAGGTAGCCTAAGGCAACATTCACACAACAGTTAAAAATGATCGTGTGACAGCTGTTCTTATAATGGTCGTCACACGACTGTTTTCAGAGCCAGTTAGAGTCTATTGGGCTATTCAGATGGCAGTTTTTTTCAGTGGCCAGTGAATAGCAGCCATAAAAAAAATAGGTTATATCTAGAGATGTGCGAATAGACTTCGGATGTTACATCCGAAGTCGATTCGCTAAAAACTTTGTTCTAATACTGTACGAAGATCCCTCTCCCTACAGTATTAGAATGTATGGTCTCCGATGAGCTGAAGTTATTACTTCGCAAAGTCGCACGAGACCTCGTATAATAACTTCAGGAATTAATTATTACTGTAACAAACCTTGGAACCGAACTCGTGGTATATAAATATATAAAACCTGTATGTGTATATACAGGTGAAACTCGAAAAATTCGAATATTGTGCAAAAGTCTATTTATTTCAGTAAAGCAAATTAAAAGGAATTGCACTAACGCAGCTTAAAATTAGAATTTTGTGAAAAGGTTCAATATTCTAGGCTCAAAGTGTCAGACCTCTAGTCAGCTAAGTAATCCATATCCCCCTGAGCAAAGGGGACCTGAGATTGTGACTTTGGGGGTTCATAAGATGTAAGCCATAATCATCCATATTATACCAAATAAAGGCTTGGAATATCTCGCTTTGCATGTAATGAGTCTATCATATATTAGTTTCACCTTTTAAGTTGCATTACTGAAATAAATGAACTTTGCACGATATTCTAATTTCTCGAGTTTTATATATATATATATATATATATATACATTTTTTTAATATGTTGGCACTAAAGGGATGGGGGTAGTGTGGGGGGCATTAGTGGACATTAATAGGGGATACTATTATGTTCACTGTGGGTCCATTTTATATTCTGAGGGCACTAAGAAGGCCATTGCATGTCAAAGAGCTTTACAGAGGGCCATTATATATACTGAGGGCACTCTGTAATATGTACAGAGAGCACTGCAGAGGCTGGGTTTAAAAAAATAATAATTATGAAATGTATCCATTAAAAAGGATAAATGGACAAAAATGGATGCACACACTGATGCAAAATGGCCATGCAAACTGACAGGGTATCCGTTTTTAGCAGCTGTTATTTTTCACGGCCATGTGAAGCTTTATTGTCAGATATGTAGCCAGAGCAGTAACAGGCAGAGGCCGAGATGGACATGTAGTCAGAGAGTGGGTCAGGGGTCTAAATAAGGATCCAAGGGGCGACATAGAAGCAGAAACCAGAAAATGAAGCTGAGGTCAGGAAGGATCAGAGTCAGAATCAAATAACAATCAGGAACAAAAGCCAAGGAAAGGATGAACTTAATCTGCACTGCAGGCAACAGAGGCGGACTGGGAACTTAATATGTTCCTGGAAAAAAAACTAAAAGTGACCCGATGTCCAAATTGGCAGAAGGTAGGGCAAAAAATACTGCCCCAATATAACCAATTGCCAAAATGCAGCACAAAATACTGCCGCCTCTCTGCAGTATTAATTACTGTATCACTGTCCTGAGGATGATGTTACAGTTGAATTTAGGAGGGCTTTGGCCAGTTGCATAAGTACCTGGTGCTACTATCATCAATTAATGCTGAGAGCATCAGATTGTTATGTACCCGCTGGCAGCTGTGAGGAGGGCTCGGGCGGCCCCCTGGGCATCGGCCCACAGGGAAATTTCCCTGTAGGGTCTATGGCCAGTCTACTCCTGGCAGGCAAGGACACATCACACATGGCAAGCTTTCCTTTAAATAGATCATCAAGCCTAATATCATCAGTGGCGACGGGAACCCTAGGCAGCTGGGGACTGGAAGCAGAGAGCCGTGGTCACATGTGCAGTGGCATGGATGGAATGAATGGGTAGAAGTTACCGGGCTCATGAGATTCAGTTCCAAAAAGCAGAGCAAATCAAAAGTTTTCCAAACACTGCCATGCTTTTCTTCATGATGGTCACTACTTCTACATTTGTGATAGTTTTTTATTGTCACACAGTATTCGCACGTTGCAGCACGATGCTTCTGTGGCATTTTTGTTCCCATTAGAGAAGAGAGGTGAGACTTTTCATTTTCAAAAGTAAAGATGACAGCTACACATTTCTTTTAGATTGCCTGTCAAGTGCCTCTTCATTGAAGAGTCTAATGAGATGGTTTGTCAGAAGGGCTGGGAGCTACACGCTTTTCACTTAAGACCACGGGGCAGATATTTGAGTTGACTGCTTTTCTGTTTTTCCAGGCGATTGCCATATAAGCTGAAAAGCTCTCATTTTCATAGGTGACGGCATAGAAGTAAATATCTGCTACGACCCTGTAAATGTGATTCAAAGTCAAATGCCACATCATCCAAGCCACTTATTTGCAGTAAAATCAAGTTCAGCCCAAAGTTTCCAGAAACAGCCCAATCCTATCCTTTGGAGATGTCTGGTATTGCAGCTTGGTTCCAGTGAAGTGAAAGTGCTGAGCTGTAGACATGGCCCATGAACCAAGAATGGGGCTGTTTTTGGAGGAACAAAACAAACATTGTTCCTGATCTCATACAACCCCTTTAACAGTATCCTTTATTTTTTTTTTTTTAAATCTTCAGATGGACCCACAGCAGTCAGCTATAATCTGGATAGGACTGTTGCAGCATGTATTCAATGTGCCTGCCGTGGCCATATGGATTAATTCAGTTGAAAATGATGCCCCTATGTAATAAATGGGCTGTCCACGTATTCATAGGCGGATTGGCCAATGGCCATAGACCCTACAGAGAACTTTCCCGGTGGACTGATGCCCCAGGGGGGCCACTCAAGTCCTCCTTTCTGCCGCTGACCGGGTACATAATGAGCTCTCAACAGTATTTTACGCTGTGAGAATCAGGTACTCATGTACCCAGCCAGCAACCACACATTCCCTCCTGAATTTACCTGCTGTGGCCCACATCTCACCTCTATAGCCCCCTGCTCTAGATAACTAGAGGAGGAGGACAGAAGATGGTAGCAATTGATGGCTACCACAGAGGGTCAGCTTCTGGGGCAGTAAATTGTGCTACACTGTGTTATTTGGTTCTGCTGGGATGGTATTTTGCAGTATGGTATTGTTGACCCCGCCTACTTGTGTTGCCCCGCCTCCTGGTAATTTGGACCTGCCTACAAAATGTGGCCACTTATAGTTTTTTTTTCAGGGGCACTTTAAGTTACCAGTCTGCCCCTGCACATAATGCATTTAGTATGGTCCTCCCGAGAGATGGACATTCCTTGCAGCCACTCTCTGCTTAAGAAAATTAAAGGCGGTCTTCAACGAGAGACTTACCTCTATTAACTCAGATTGCCGTAATGTGGTATTCTAAAGCAGACAACTTCTTTCAAGGCTTTATCCCACAAAAATTATTACTAAGTAATAAGCAGAGCATGTCAAAGAAAGTAATTTTATTTCAATACTAAGGTAATATTGTTAGTATTTTATGTACATTACATTTTCCTCTCTGCTAGCATCTTCAGTTTTTCCTCTGCTCAAAATTCTGGTCCATCTTTTCCTGTATTCAGTGGTGGACCAAAATTCTCAGTAGCTTCCATCCTTCCTCAACAAACAGCTGAAGTTTTATCTCTCTAGAGGGAGAAGAGGCATTGCAAACCATAGAGGTATGAGTAGAATTGCTGGGACTGTGTGTGAGGGACTATTATTTATGTAGGGGAGAAAAGAGTTGACTGCAATGCACTCCTGAGAGATGCAAGTGCTCGATGGTCACAAGGGACAAGCTGCTGATCAGAGCTCCAGAGAGTAAGTAAAGACACCAAACAGGGTGAAAATAACAGTGACCTTTTTGCATTTTGATATACCGTATTTTCTGCCCTATAAGACGCACTTTTCCCCCCCAAAAGTGTGGGGGGGGGGGAATGGCAGTGCGTCTTATGGGGTGAATGCTGGCATTTAACACTGTCACATCGCCGGCCGCAATGTATCAGTGGGGAAGGAGGAGCGGCTGGGGGCCGGCAACTGATATTGGAATGGGAGCGGGGCCCGGTGCAGTCACTGTATTCTATTACACCGGGCCCCTCTCACTGTAGTATTCATATCTAACGTGTAGGGCATGGGAGCTTTGTTAAACTATAGCATTTTTTTGCAGCAGTAGAGAAATCAACTGTAGTACTTACTTAAAATTCCCGTAGCAGGCAGGCCGGGCGGCAGCGTAACGTCGCTCACTACGTCACGTGACTGCTTCATTCATAAAGTGGGAGGAGCAGTGGTGTAACATAGTGAGTGACATTATGCTGCTGCCCGGCCTGCCTGCTACAGCAATTTCAAGTAAGTACTACAGTTGATTTCTCTACCTCTGCAAAAAATTGATATAGTTTAACAAAGCGCCCATGCCTACACATTAGATATGAATACTACAGTGAGCGGGGCCTGGTGTAATAGAATACAGTGACTGCACCGGGCCCCGCTGCCATTCCAATATCAGTTGCCAGCCCCTGTATTTGGGGTCATTTACACAGGGACACTGTTATGGGGGGGGGGGGGTCTGTGGATGACACATATATAGCATAAGAGGCTATATATTTGTCATCCACAGACCCCCCCCATAACAGTGTCATCAACAGATCCCCATAACAGTGTCATCCACAGATCCCCATAACAGTGCCATCCACAGATCCCCCATAACAGTGCCATCCACAGTTCCCCATAACAGTGCCATCCACAGTTCCCCATAACAGTGCCATCCACAGATCCCTATAACAGTGCGTCATCCACAGATCCCCATAACAGTGCCATCCACAGATCCCCATAACAGTGCCATCCACAGATCCCTATAACAGTGCGTCATCCACAGATCCCCATAACAGTGTCATCCACAGATCCCCCATAACAGTGCGTCATCCACAGATCCCCTCCGTAACAGTGTCTTCCACAGACCGCCATTAGTTCAAAACCCACCAAAAGCACACCTTTTGGTTCAAAATATTTTTCTTCTTATTTTCCTCCTCAAAAACCTAGGTGTGTCTTATGGGCAGGTGCATCTTATAGGGTGTAAAATACGGTATTTTATGGTGGTGCTCCATGCCCACTGCTGTCCCACTATCCATGGAGGGCATGGACATCGTATCCCTCAGCTAGCCTCTGCCCAGCCGCCATTGTCCCACGCTGCAGGCCGCAATCCGTCTGCAAGGTCTCTTCCTCTTCCCTGCAGCACTACTGGGGTTAATGCCCTAATTGCCTGCTCAGCTGCTTGACTAATGAGTTCATCAGCCCTCCTATATAGCTGTGCTGTTGACATCACTTCCTTGCTTGAGAAATTGGTCTATACAGATATTGCTGGGTCTCTCTGGCTTGCTGGAGCTTCTAAAAAAATATAATGCTTTTGTCTGCCTGTGTCCTGAGCTTACCTGATTCCTGGATCCTGTGTCACCTGCCATGACCTTTGAATTGTTTCACGGATTCTCAAAAACTCTGCCTGCACTGACCTCTGCCTGTTTTCTGACTGTGTGTATTTTCTGTTCCCTTGTTGGGAGGGAGCGGCCAACCACACCGGCACTACTTCAAGATGTAGTACCCTGGTGGCTCCCCTGCCAAGAAGTCCCAGATCCCACTTAATCATTGTTATTAATTTTACAGAAGCCCTAAAATAATGTGGTTTGTCCTGTCGAGTCCTTCCCATGAGTGTCTTTTCACACTTTCAGAGTCCATCTCCTGCAGGCATAGATGCTTCTCATTCTTTTGCATACAAGATTTTGAGATTACATATTTTTAGATGTTAAAGTATTAAGACGTATCTTAAGGGATCAATGCGTTCTACATAGAACTTGTAGAAGAAGAAGAAAGCTGCTCTGAAAAGATGCTAGATGACAGGTATGTTTAGCTTTTTTTTTCTAAAGCAATGTACTTGTAAAAATGTTTCCAGAGCAAGAGGTCAAACTTTGAAGAAAGAGATTGACAGGTACAGAGGAAGCTACAAATAATTGTAAGTCAAAAAGGTTGAAGTTTCAGGTTGTAGCCTCCACAGATTTTGTTTATTAGTAAAAAAAAAAATGTCTATTAGAAATATATTGTGAATAATGACAAATACATTTTGTATAATTATTAGTATTATTTTGTATAGAAGCTTCTTACTGCCATCTCCCTTTGGCAATACAACATGCATACTGAGACAATTTGAACACACATACAATTTCTGTGCATAGTTAATATATTTTTTTGGTAGGGAAATCTCTTTACCTTTTAAGGCTTGGCAGCAACCAAATCAAATTTTTATATTACTTCCTTATTCATCATATGCTAAAATTAGAGATGAGTGAGTCTATTCTACGCCAATTTCCAACTGCAGGGGTTGGGATTTAAAAGAAAAGATTATGAAATGTATTCATAAATGATCCAAAACTGATGAAAAATGGACATTAAAAACTGATAAAACAGCCAAAAAATGGATGCACACACAGATGCAAAATGGCTATGAAAAACTGACAACGGTTATTTTTCAGTGTCGTGTGAATATAGCCTTAACGTCAGAAATGTAGCCAAGAGTCGTCATCATAAAAGCGGTCAGTATGCAACAGCCAGAGGTGGAGATGGACATGTAGTCACAGGGTGGGTCAGGGGTCTGAACAAGGATCCAAGGGGCAAAACGGAAGCATAAACCAGAAAATGAAGCTGAAGTCAGGAAGGATCAGAGTCAGAATCAAATACCCTAAGTTCACACCTGAGCGTTTTACAGCGCGTTCCTACGCGCTGTAAAACGCTCAACAAGGAGAAACCAATGCTTCCCTATGGGAATGGTTCTCACCTGGGCATTTTACAGCGCGTACGATCGCGCTGTAAAACGCCCGACGCTCAAAAAAGTTCTTGAGCTTCATTGGGGCGTTTTGTCGCACGTTCCCGTACATAGACTTGGGCGTTTGCTTGTCTCTGTATGCGCGATTGTAAACGCCGGTACAATCGCGCATACAGAGCGTTCCATCGCGAACGCTCAGGTGTGAACCCAGGGATAATGATCAGGAGCAAAAGCCAAGGAAAGGATGAACTTTTAATCTGCAGGCAAGGACACATGGGTGATATCATCAGTGGTCACGGGAACCCTAGGCAGGTATGGACATGTGCATCAGTATGGAGGAACGAGTAGAGGTTACCTACCCTATGGCTGTACCATATAACAGTCACTTTATCATGAGACTAATAAAATAAAAAAATCTAAATTCTGTGCATTCAAAACTTTTGTGATTCAGAACAACATGAATCACTCAGAATGGTGGACACCATTTTACAGGCCAGGTCACCAAAAAGATCACTTTTGCAAACTTTTTTAAAATAAAAAAATCCAAAAGTACAGGCTGTATGTTACCGCCGGCTACCATCCATTCACCCACAACCATATATCGCTGTCACTTTGACATTATATGGATCAAATCGAACCTGCAGGCCAACAAATAAATCTCTTAAAAAGGCTCGTGACCAAGGGTGTACATAATAGAATGGGGCTCTTGGAAAAAGTGGTTATTCCCATGGCGAGAATATAAAAAAATAATATATACAAAGAAACGAATCACCATTTCAGCGTTTCCTTTGTTCCCGATGGTCTCTATATAATAATAAAAATCTTTATACTGACTGGTAATCTTTATCCCTGGTCCCTCTTATTATAATAATAATAATCTTTATACTTCCTGGCAGGGGTGTAACTACCATAGCGGCAGACCATGCGACTGCTATGGGGCCCAGGGCAAGAGGGGGCCCAGTCTTAGTTGGGATCATCCCCTCTTCTACTGGAGGTGAAAACTTGGTCAGGACTCTACCCTCTAAAGGAACAACTTTTAGCAAATGAGGCAGTGGAAAAATGGCCCAAGGGTCATTGAAAAAGGTTTAGGGGGCCTAGTTTGATCCTTGCTATGGAGCCCTTACTTCTCTATGTACGCCACTGTTTCCTGGTCCCTCTTCACACAGACTAATCCCTACTCATCCAATCACTGGTCCCGGCAGTGACCCACTACAGCCAGTGATTGACTGAGACATTTCAGTGTCAAGAAGAACTGAGGTATAGAAACTGGTGGGAGATCAGGTATTGTCAAAATGAGGCAAGTATTATTTGTGTTTATTTAAAGGAATTTTACTCATTTTGAGATAAAAAATAATTATTTTTTCAATTGGTCTTTATTAAAAAAATGTCAGCAGTTTTTGTTCTTCGGGGTTAACTTTCAGTCTATCTGCAGAGTATCTTGCTTTCCCTCTCACACTGAACCACCACGTGGCTGCTTTTACAGCTTAATGTAAAGCCTTTATTGAGATGAGCGAATCGAATCCCACAAAGTCGAATTCAATCCGAATTTCAGGATAAATTTGATTCGCCTGGAAGCCGAATTTCCTCGTGCTTCGTGTAAGTTGACATCACCACGTCAGCCGGTATGATGACGTCATCTCGCGCCGCGCGGGGTTTCGTGCCAGATCTTCAAGCAAGATGGCGGCCGCCAGCCTGTCGTGAGCAAATGGACGCGGTAAGTTTGATAAAAAAAAAAAAGATAATCTGCAGATGGACTGAAACTTAACCCTGTAGAACAAGACCAATTTTTTTTTAGCACGAATTGCAATCATTTAAAAAATTGCCCCTGAAGGTGTTTATAGCCTCTAAAAATCCAATTAAATATTTTTATTAAAAAAAAAACATTCTAAACTATTTTATTTAAATGTAGCCACCAGACCAAAATGCGGCAGAATTGGCTGAGGGTTGTGGAAAGGAGATGGAAGCGGAGACTATCCCAAGAGAAAACCCAGTGCTATGATAGGGGCCCATTCTGATATAATATGCTACGGGACCCCTTTGTTTCTATGTACTCCACTGACCATCATGAGATGGTGACAGATGTGCCATAATTGAACTTGCTAATGTTCACAAGCTCGAATAACACGGCTATTAGGGGTTATTAAGTGAAACAGTGGTTAGTTATGAGGCTGTGTGAGTTTATGGTAACATAACCCTGCATAGTTAAAAGGTTACAGGGAGCAGTTGATACTCTCACAACTTGGGTAGAAATTTTAGGAGTTGTCTTACTCAACGATCATATGAACTTACCATCTACTACTACCAGTAATACCACATTGACATTTTCTAGTGACTGCCTGTAATAGGAGGTAGTCGATCCTCTCCGGATACCTGTGCTCTGCATCAACATAATTCCCACAACCCAATCAGTCCTTCGAGCTTTTAACACTGGAATGTTTTAATCCTCCGCATACACAAACAATCCCCACCAAACTAAAAACCCATCAGATGCCCCTCAAGTGAAAACCGAACACCTGCAGCCTCTCTCCCCCCTTCATTATTGTCTTGTCACAGGGCTTGCAGGAGTATTGCTTTGAGGAAACCAGATGGGAGTCATAACTCTTTTATTACTTGTAGAGAATACATCTAGACTCACTACTTTTACATGGCAGACCGGACCTGTTCCAAGTTGTTTTGCCACATGTGAAAAACACTAAAGGTTGGGGGTTAGACATTTGATATAGTCATTTTTTTTAGCCATATGTCGAACAGGTCATTAGATATTTTTTGGAGATGGTCTTATGTAAATTATATGAAAATCGTGCATTTTCCTGCTTTGAGCCATTGACTCTTTCGTTAGGAGTCAAATCTTATCATTACTACACAGGACAGGTTATAAGTATCTAATTGCTGAGGGTCTGACCAATGGTCTGGGACCTCCCCTGACCTCCACTGATCACGAGCACAGATTCCATGCTCCCATCTATGGGACTGCTGGAAAAAAACAAGCTCAGAGCTCGGCATTCCCACAGTCCCATAAAGTTTGATCAGAGCAGGATTGTTATAGACAGTGGTTGTGGAACCACCATGGCAACAAACAGATTTGGGTTAGTTCTAAACCTCTGAGCGTTATCCTGGTGGCTCCCTGGTTTTCACTCTTTAACCCCTATACAGGGATCTAGTCTTCACTGCAGGGAATGTACCAGACCACTACCTCTTGGAATAGACCCGGTGTGGTTGACAGCTGACTCACAGAGGTCAGAGAAACCAGTGTGATGCACTGAAGGATCAGGCATTACCTGTAGTAGTAACAGGCCAAGGTCAGGACAAGCAGTGTTCGTGCAAATCCATGAAACAGTCCAAAGGTCATGGCAGGCAGCACAGGATAAGAATGATAAACAGGCGCAGGTCAGGCAGCACAGGGTCAGAATCAGGGAATCAGGCAGAAGGTGGTGCACGGGAAGACAAGCGGATTTTAGCACCTTTGCCGGATCTAGTAAGCTAGTGAAACCTATTGCTTTGGCAAAAGGTGGGATAAACAGCACAGCATATATATATATAGCAGAGGTGATTAGCACATTAGTCAAGCAGCTGCACACAGAGCAAAAGGGGAATTAATCCTTGCAGTACTGTGGGGTGAGGTTCAGTGAATAGTATCCCTAATACACACACAGGAAACAGTCCCCCAGGCCCACTGCTGGAGGGCTGGAACTGTGACAAACGCAGGGTGAACGGAGTGGGGCTCATGCCCGCAGAGCCTGAGACAGTGGCAGACACAAACTGCAATTGTAACAGCGAGGGAGGAGAAGGAAGTGTAGGTTTCTATCTCATATCTATCTATTCTATCTATCTATCTACGGTATCTATCTATCTCATTTATATCTACCCCCTATCTATCTAATCTATCATCTATCTACCTATTGTATATCTATCTATCTATCTATCTATCTATCTATTATCTATCTATCTATCTATCTATTCTATCTATCTACGGTATCTATCTATCTCATTTATATCTACCCCCTATCTATCTAATCTATCATCTATCTACCTGTTTTATATCTATCCACCTATCTCATATCTATCTATCTATCATATATTTTTATATAACAATAGGCACAATACACAAGACTCTGTTGCTGCAAAATTAAGCCAGGCCTTATTTATTTGCCATTGCAGTGTCAGGAGAGATTAATCCGTTCCAGATGTTTCGAAGTACACCTGTGGCTTGTTCTCTGTTGGGGTAGCCATTTTCAGTTTTTTTTGTAGTAGTAGTAGAGTTGCTGAATAAATGTGTTTTGTTAGCTGCACAATTTTAGATTTCATAATTCCCCTTCAATTTCACCAGTTTCTTTTATAAATGTAAGTTTACAAAACAAATAATAACCAAATATGACCGTACAGTATGTGAATAACAATATGCTTCTATTAAACTTTTTCTTTGCCACGGGCATATTGTTTACATACAAGTCGTCCAGTCCACTGTCATGTCCATCAAACATAACTGCATCATACGCAGGGGTGCACCCCCAATGAGGCCAGGTGAGGTGATCGCCTCAGGCAGCACAAGGGAGGGGCAAGATGGGGGAAAGCAGAACGGCCATGGGCAATGAGCGCTTTCATTGTGGCAAAGGGGTTAGATTAAGAAATTGGCATGGGGGGGGGCGCCGTTTCATTTTCGCCTTAGGGAGCAGAAAGGCTAGGTGCACCCCTGATCATACGGTGGCGCTAGTCATAGGTTACTGCAGTCATGTGATGTTATACGGGATAATGTAAACACCATGGCTCATGTTCTGTTGGTAAGTCATTTTATTTTGGAAACCTCTATTGGCTCTATAATGAGTCAATAGAGACTATCAATCAAAATCTCAAAATGGCGGCTCACTCTCACTCACTGTGGGCCCAGAATAAAATACCGAGTGCGTTGACTATTCTCTCAGTACCCCAGAGACTAAGAACAAATAACCAGTAAAAAATAAAAAGTTCTGCACTCAAGATAATTCAAAGATTAAAAATGTAATGTATTTACCACTGATATAAAGGTTATATATTTTATATGCCTTAAATATTTAACAGGGACCATCCGTTTTTCCATTTCTATGAGATTTCTCTGTCTCAGTTACGAAAACCTGTGGTAAAATCACAGGGAGAAATTTGTGAAAACTGGTGTAAAGGAAAACTAGCTTAGTTGCCCGTATCAACCAATCAGATTCCACCTTTTATTTTCCAAAAGGGCTGTGAAAAATGAAAGGTGGAATGTCATTGGTTGCTATGGGTAACTAAGCCAGTTTTCCTTTACACCAGTTTTCATAAATGTCCCCATAGTGATAAAAAATACTAAGGCAGATTTATGAAAACTGCCAATCACAGTGCAGCTTTCTTTTCCCAAAAGCACCTAAGGAATGTGATTGGCTGCTATGGGCAGTAGACATTTGCAGCATACTTTGAGATTTTAAGCAGATCGGGACTGAAAAATGCCACATAAAATGGTACCATGAGATCTCTTTTAGTGTATTTTTAGTGTACTCACACAATGGGGATTTATCATTCCCCTTGGGCGTTAAAAAGTCGCAAACTGTGTGTTTAACTGCAAATGTTTGAAAAATAATCACATCTCCCTACTTTTACGCCACCCTCGACACTTTTCTAAAAGGGGTGTGACAAGGGCTGGAAGGGGCGTGGCCTGTCGCCCCGACATATTTATCTTCAATTACGCCAAATGAAGCTAGAAATCGTCAGCGGCTTTTTTTTTAGATGTTTTTCCTATACAGGAGTTCAGGAGAAGATGTGCAACAAAAAAAATGCAGTTAAAAAAGAGGTGTTTTTTTAAAAGGTGGTTGATTACATGCATGAATTTGGCACTGAATCAGTGCACTTTTTTGGGGGGGGTCACCTACAATTTTCATTATGGTTTTTATTTTATTTATTTTTTTTTTTTGCACACGCTGCGAACTTATCCAAGGTATTACGCCACACGCAAAAAAGTTGCAAATTATGAGCTTTTGAAAAATGGTGAAAAAAAAGGGCAGGGCTTAGTAGAGGGGTGGGGCTTCCTGCAGCTCGCCATCACGGGCTGAAACTGGTGTAAGTTATAGCTCATGACTACGCCAGCCCCTGAGATTTGAGTTTCTGGTGCATAGAGAGCAAGAGATGCACCTAAATTATTAAGCGGCGTCTGACAACCAGACTGATGCAAAAAACACTACTAAAAACCTATGTGTGAAAGCAGCCAAAACACAACATGGGGTGACACCACCTTCACAGAAAACAGGAAAGAAACAGAATAGGAAGACCGTGTGTAATCCTTTCTGTTTTGCGGCCCGCAAAAAAAGGAACCGTGTGTCCGCATTTTGCGGACAACAAACTTCCGTTTGTGTTCCATTTTTTTATGGTCCGTGAAGGGAAAAAAAAGCTAGAGAGAAAAAAATATAATAATTATTAAGGCCTTCAAAAATACGGAAACGGATCCGCAAAAAATGGATTACATATGGAAACTATTCCGTATGTCATCCGCAATTTGCGGATCCATTGACTTGAATGGGGCTGCGGAGCTATCTATGAGGACAATAGTAGGACAAGTTTCATATTTTTGCGGACTAGAAATGCGGAAACACGGATGCGGACAACATACTGAATGTTGTCCGCACATTTTATTCACCCATAGAAATGAATGTATCCGCATCTATTCCGCAAAATGCGGAACAGATGCGGATCAAATTATACGGTCGTGTGAATGTACCCTAAGGCTGTGAAACAGTTAGGGCTCATGCACACGACCGTATGCCCTCCGAGACATACGGTCCGTGAGCGGGCCATATGTCCCGGAGCGGCATACATCATGCACACGGGAGCGCACAGCATCATAGGTTACTATGATGCTGTGCGCATCGGGCCGCCCGCGGGGCTATTGTCCCGCACTCATAATATCATATTAGTGCAGGACAATAGTCCCGCGGGAGGCCCAAAGTGCACAGTATCATTGTAATCTATGATGCTGTGCGCTCCCGTGCGCATTATCAATGCCGCTTCGGGACATATGGCCCGCTCACGGACCGTATGTCTCGGAGGGCATACAGTTGTGTGCAGGGGCCCTTAGTCAGAATTCTTGTGGGCCTCATTTATCAGTAAGACTATCTGTGTTGCTCATATCAACCAATCAGGGCTCAGCTTTAATTTCTGCTCTGGAGAAATGAAAGATGAGTTCTGATTGGTTGCTATGGGCAACCACATCTGAGGTCCTGTGTGTGTGTAGCCCAGTGAGGTGAAAAATAAGACACACCCACTTATGTCTGTCATGTGACTCACTGCAGCCAATGATTATAACACATCACACACACACATACATGATATAGCTGCGTTTCTAACACCACAGAACAAGCACATGGTGGCAGCCATTATAAGCCACATTCTCCATATCACAACTGAGCGTGTGAGGAGGGGTTCTCACAAAATGGCAGATATGCCATGTTCTTATAGGAGTAATCCCTGCAGACTAATATTACCAGACCATGTCTTATAATCAATAGATTAACCAGTTCCTGAGTGGGCCATTTACCCCCCTTCCCGACCAGTCACTTTTTCCATTCGGCTATGTAATTAATGCTTGCTCCTTATTTCGGAGACACACAGATTTTAATTTTTCTGTCATTTTTATTTTAAAATTTTCTTTCTTTTATTTTTTATTTAAAAAAAAAAGGAAAACTAATAAAGGGGATAAAATAGTCTGACTTTTTTGTTAATAGCACAACATGTAACTGAATATGTAACTATATGGGATGTATGGGCTATGGTGACTGGGGGCGGGGCTAGAAGCTGCGTTGCACTGTGTTGTAGCCTTTTTTAATATACTTTTTTGAATTTTGCCTTTATTTCCTTTTTTTTTTCTTTTTTCTTCTTTACATACAAGACCTTAAGTCATACACCCCATAAGACATACAAGACCTTTGAGTGACATTTAACTTTAAATTTTTTTTTTTATTGCTGATTTCTCCTGAGGCTGACATAGTAGCCCCAGTTAGGCCTTTTTCACACGAGCGTTCTCTCATTGTCTGTTCAGCAAAAAAATGGCGGCTTTGCACAAAAGTTCAGTCAGTTTTGTCTGCTATTCCGTCCAGTGTTTCTGTTTTTTCTGCGCATGCGCAGTCTGTTTTAGATGCGTTTTTCACGCTCGTGATCAAAAACTGATGAATAACAATCTGCATCTCCTAGCAACCGTCAGTGAAAAACGCATTACATCCGGATGCAATGCGTTTTTCACGCAAGCCCCTTTCACTTCTATAGAACCGGAGCTGCGTAAAAAACGCTGAATATATAACAGCTGCAATTTTTCCTGAACGCAGAAATGTTGCGTGAAAAACGACACAGGTCCATTAAAATGAATGGGTCAGGATTCAGTCCAGCTGCTACGCATCCTACGCTGACGTGCTTGTGAAACAGGTCTTACAGGGGGAATACAACCCTCACAAAGGTTGTACATGTGCAAATTATAGAACGTGTCCAATTCTTGTGCGTTTTGAGGACAAGAAAAGGCATTTTGACAATGGAGACTGCGAAAAGTGCTGGATGTACACGTCCAGAATCCGCATTTTGCTGATCTGTGGTGTGCGGACCACAAAACGTATACGGTGGCATGAATGTATCTGAACACTTCTTTAAAACTCCTTCACACAAACTATACAGAACTCCTCAGAGTTCGGCCAGTAAAATGATGAAGTTTTCCCCTAAGTTTTAACGTCAGTGTTATCTGTGAATCTGTCGATGCTTCGTGGAGGTCCTTAGTTTTCATGCATTTTTCACACACGTAAAGAGAGTGAACAGTGCTTCAGTGTGCTTTTTTTCACTGACCCTTTGGGGGAAATTTATGACCACCCTATACCAGAAACCTGGTGCAAAAAAGTCGCAGACCACGGGTGTCCAACTTTTTGAATGCCACCCTTGCCACTTTTCAAAAAGTGCTCCCGATGTGGTGTTGGTGAGGCCATTGGCCCCGGCAGGTTTATCATCATTCACACCAGTTTTCTGGTGTAAATGATGACTAAAATCTATGCCAGTTACAAGGTGGTGTACATTTCATTCAAGGTGGACGGGCGGATGAAGAATGGGCTTAATTGTAAAAATGGACAGCACCCCGATTGAAACATCACTCATGTTAAATTACAGTAGCTTTGAAGGGTCCAAGATTTTAATATTGAAGTGAATGGGACAGCACTACACTTCCCAGCACTGTCCACTACACCATGGGTGTAGTAGCGGTGCCGACTTCGAGGGCTAGAGCTACTCTAAAACAGTTGATCCTCAGGATGTTTGGGGTTTCAGAACCCACCATTCAGAACTTAGTAGCCTATCCTGAAGATAATGACCACAAGAGCATCTTTTCTAAATGACACTGTATGCAATTGACCATACTATACCTTGCTCTGGAAGTAGGACATTAGAACAGTAGATGTCCAACTTGCGAAACACCTTCCATCAGCTGTTTGAAGAGGCAATGGTGCATCGCCACAGTCTCGATCATCAGTCATATGGCCTACATGCAGCTCAGCCCCTTTCAAATGATGGGCCTGGGCGGCAAAACCAAGCAGAGTCACTATACAATGTATAGTGCTGTGCTTATAATACGGTGAGGAGGCCTCAGCGCTCACTGGAGCACCACAGCCTCTTCAAACAGCTAATCATGGGGGTGTTTGGTGTCAGCCCGCCATTGATCAAATATTGATGACCTATCCTTAATAGGCCATCAACACTGAACTACCGGAAACCCCTTTAAGGTAGGGAGCGAGGCTTTCTTTACAGCAAACCTATGGGCACGTACACTAAAGAGAATTATTACCTCTTGCACTCTTTTCCACATTCTACACAAAAGGGTCTGGAGGAGATCCAAACCTTCAGGCCTAGTTTCTACTGGTTCCAGCAACACAAGAGTTTGTGTTCATTTTCCACTACGGCATTTTGTCTTTATTTGATACATTTTCTGTTTTGGGTGATCTGAAATTCCAAAATGTCTTTCTTACATTTGGGTGCCTTATATTTACGATGTGGTCTGAAAATGTAATAAAAAAAAACTACTTAAATTTCTTCTCAAATTTGCTTTAGCTGCAACATCCTGACAGTGAGCATTGTTATGGAGTTCTTGATTTACTAGACTTATTCTCCTCTCAGGTTTCTCCAACTATATCCAAACTTGAAATATGCTAGCGATACACCCTGAATTATGAAAGGTTAGCTAAAAAGAAGTACAATACCTAAACAATTTATAGTCAGTACCGCGTCCCCTGTAATACAATATCAGGAATATTCATTTACATATACAAACAATGCATTCCAATGTGTGTTTGTTCAGTCAGAGACATCTGCTCGGGATGGACCTGCGAGACTGCTTCCTCCTTCCTTCCATTAACACATGTACAAGAGCAGATGACACAAATTTAACCACAACTACAGCAAGGAAGCAGTTTTACAAAATATCACAAGGACCAGTAGGTTACTAAGTAGGCTTGGATTTCATGATACAAAGAATCTGGACAAAGGGTCTCTGGTTTTATACTGTAGAACCAAGCAGTTTACTGCTAATTAACGTCCTCATGCCTCACACAGGAAAGAATGTCGCCCAAATTCCAAATATGCCACGGTCAGGGTTGAGTTTTTCACAGCTGTAATGTTGATGAATCCCATGAAATTACTGAAGCCACTTGAGGTTTTGTGAGACGTGAAAACATATTTTAGAAGCCTCAGCTGCTCCAGGCTCTGGTTCTCATTCCCCGAGATTGTATCACCTTCCCCTTATATCTCACAAGATTTATTTTTCTACGCTGCCGGCTTACATCGCAGGCCGCCATTCAATTAAAAGTGCCAAGCTAAAGCAATTCTGCTAATGAGTTCAATAATCCCCTATTAATTAAGAGGGTCTTGTCACATAATGGTTAGCATTTTTCTTGTGGTATTAGGAACATTAAATTAATTCTTCATGGGAAGTTATTTTGGAATATTTTTAGAATTTTTAAGACGATATTTGATCTCCTTGAAAGTTCATTGAGATGGAGGTGGTACAAAATGTACTCTAAATACTTACCTACTGGTACTTACCTACTCACAAAATACTTACCTACTGCTATTATAGTTTCCCTTTATTTTGGGAATGCCAACTGCATCTTTTTGTCTGTTTATCAAGGATGTAGCAGGGAGTGAGTGTGGAAACACTGTGTCAACCAATCGGTTTAACTTTAGGCTAAACCTAAGGGTGTTATCCTGGCAGTTCCCTGGTATTCACGCTTTAACCCTTATACAGGGATCTGGACTTTACTGTTGGGGAACCGTCAGGCCGCTACCTCTTGGAGTAGTTTCTATTTGGTTGACGGCTGTCCCAAGGGGGCCAGAGACACTGGCGCAGAGCACAAGGGGATAATGCAAAACCATAGTCAGGGACAGGCTGAGGTCAGGATAGGCATGGTTTGTGCAAATCTGTAAAAAAAAGTCTGAGGTCAGGACAGGCAGCAAAGGGTCAATATGGTAATCGGGCATAAGTCTATTCAGGCAGCAGAAAATTAAGAGTCGGAAAACGGGTAGAGGTCTATACACCGGGATGCAAACAGAACAGCACACCTTTGCAGTGAACTAGCAAGCTAGACAACATATTGCTCAGATGCCTCTCCCAAGGGAAAGGCACCTTAAGTGGTCCCACATGTCCAGTAGCAAACACTTGATCGATTTACATTATAGTTGCTAGACATGCATACTGTACTGCCCATGATTCTTACTCAATCTGTGCTATTGATTAGTGTGCCTCTTCATCAAATATTCAGCATGGCATCCTCTAGAGAATACAGGTCATTGACATATTAAGAGCAAAAATTGTGCTTTCCTCAGTGGTATCTGATGTCGGTTGTATCAGACGATGACACCGCACAAATGTCTATAGCTATTATCCTTACGGATCCTGTGAGCAGCACATTTCCTGGTTCATAAGCATTCTGGCAGCAACCCGTGCATCTTGTGCTGGTGCTTTTCATGTGGAACGGAATGAAAGTTCATGCTGTGTGATAAAAAAGTACTCTTACGCCACATGTCCTAAAATATACAACACGTGTGCTGTTCCTGCAGCTCTCACCACAATGCACATTAATGGGGCACTAAACATAAAAGATATAGAATATAAGTCCTAGGTAATGACTAATACACCATTCTACAAGAGGATATTTTATATCTCTAAATTGTATATAATTGTATCAAAGCTTAAAATTTGTCATTTAGCAATTTCTTTCGTACATGCAGAAAACCCACAGAAAACTCAATAAGAAATCATGAGCGGCGCTAAATAAAAAAAAAGCTGCCCATGTGCAAAAGATGCTGTTCTGTGCTTGGATTGGATGAAAATGCATGATTCCTAAAAATAAAAATAATTAGCATCAGCACACTGCTAATAGTACATATACTTGGGACATATACTTAGTGCACGGAGAACAGAATCATGCAATATTCACTGTAGAAAAATTCCTCCAGCTCTCGATTATAAATCCAAAATCTATTGGTCACATCTAAAATCTAAAATCGTTTGAGGGTGAATAACTTTAAATATTAGATTTGTTAAGAGCCACTGTAGTACCCCTGAGTGGGGCACTACCATTTTGTCATCTGGCTGTGGGTTCCTAGGTCTAGCAATGTATCCCATCAGTATATTTATTGCCAGGTCTTCTCATTTAGTGCCTTAATATTGTTATGGAACTGTTTTTACAGTAGGTGGCATATGTTCTGGCAGATTCACTTAGAAAGAATCGAACTAACCAGTTCATTCTGCCCCCTTTGGGATGAAGTGGGTTTTCCCGTTTACCACCAAAGGTAGGTTTTCAGGAAGTTAGGGGAGGAGTTGGGTGAGAGAGTCCAAAGAGACCAAACAAGGAGAAGTGAGGGAAGAGTTTTCCCCTCCTGCTTCAGGAGCTTTGGGAAAGCAGCTCATAGAGCAGCACACTCCTAATATTAATAGGACTTTGATATTAATAGGACTTGGACAACGGGTCCAAGACACCCCACGCTGTTTGAGACAGTAACCAAAACTTGAAGCTAACGATGGCATTACAGAATAAACAGTCAAGGCCAACTACCAAAACCATGCATACTACTGGTGGAATCAAGAAAGAGAAATATTAAGGAGGCCTAATTGCACAGTAGATTGTTGATGGAATGGGATTCAAAGGAAATTCATAGCTACATGGAGAGTTAGGCAAGAAAATATTTTTGTAGGGCAGCATCGTACTAGAGTCCTTTAGACCCACAAGGGGATCCAACCCTGAGGTATACAGGATGTGCACCTTTAATTCTGTTGTACACACATGGCATGTAATCAATAAGATGGAATATGTTATTTGGGCCAGTTTGTCCTGAAGTTTAGTCATTAAAGGGGGTTTTCCATCTAAGGCACTGATGGCAAATCACTGGGATATGCCATCAATGTCAGATAGGGACCCACTCCTGTCTTGCACAGCGGACCCAAGCTTTAAAATTAAACATGAAAAATCTAATTGCTAGTCAAGACATAAACCTGAGGGCAGCTGGCAACCCCGATTCACATTAGATTTTTTAAAGACCGGGTTAACGGCAAGTTATTAAATGCAAAAATGTACAAAATCTATGACAAGGTGTAAATAATTTCATCTGGTAGATTTCTGCTGTAGAAAAGCAACATTAGCCTGATAGAGGTTTCAAATTATACATTAGGGGTTAGAAATCATGGTAATCAGAGCAGTAATAATGCCCATTGCAGCCAATTAGACTTTAAAGAGGTTATGTCATCTCAGAAGTTAGAAAATAATTATTAGAATATGCCAACCATGTCAGATAGGTGCAGGTCCTATCTGCAGAAGAGCCCCCAAAATGAAGGAGAGTGAACTGCCCACGAGTGACATGCTCTCCAGTCACATCTATGGGAGTTCATAGAATAGCCACGTGTGCTCGCCCCCACAGTAGTGAATGGAAAACGTACGATGCATGCACAGTCACTTCACTCAATTCTATGCGACATCTGGCAATAACCAGGCTCTTTTGTAAAGTATGGCACAATAAACTAAGTGCAAACCCAGGTTTAATCCAGTATATAACAAACCCATCCCTCAAATAGGTGCAAATTACATCACAGTTCTGGAGCACAGAGGTTCATAAATTCCTCCATGTCTAACTAAAAGGTTACAGCACTATCATCCTGTATGCATCAATCTATGGAGGGTAACCTAAAAATAAGGGTGGTATCACAGACAGGCACAGATTTAATAATCCTGTAGATGGCGTAAGCCTAGACCGGCCGTAGACCTGACCCAGATTTATCCCAGGGGCTCAGGTTGGATGGTGAATGTGGTGCAGGCATAGACACTTTTCTTTGACTCTATACCAAGTATTGGTTGGCTTAGGCCTTTGTCACACCAGTGCTATTTATTTTAATTCTTCTGTGCCGAATTCGGCACATACTGTAACTGACAGGAACAGAGACAAACAGACCCCTTTGACTATAATGGGACCCATTTATTTTCCATTAGGGAGAACTTTTTTTTGTGGAAAAAAAAGTCCTGCCTGCAGGATACATATGCCAATTATCAATTTACCAGATGCTTGAGGCAAAACTGAAGATGCGGCAAGCTGCTCCTTTCGTCAGTGGTGTCCCCAAAGTAAAATGATGAGTTGAATGCAGCTTCAGTTTACTAGATGGATATCTCTATTTTGTGAAGGTAAAGGTCCATTTACACAGGAAGATGTACAAGTAGATGTCAGGAAGTAAGCGTTCCTTCCCGACAATCTGCTGATCGCTAGCGAAGGAGACTGGTGCATTTACAAGCACCGATCTCCTCCAGAATATGGGGAGGAGCGATCACTAATGCTATCGCTCTTGCCCATACAGACTTGTTTTCCAGCAGCAGATCGTATTTACACAGCAGGATCTGCCACCAGGAAATTAGGATTTTTGTGTTGCACTAACGATCCAATTACCTGATAAACAAGTGTTTAATTCGTTCAGCGGGTAATCGGCAGTACATTTACACTGCCAGATCGTCGCTACTGAGTGTTACTATGAATGCTCCCGACTCCTGAATCCACAACGGTCAATTGTTTGAAGAGACCACAGTGCTCCGTTGAGCGCTGCAGCCTCTTCCTAGACCTGTGCTATCACTTTTATCGGTCACATGGCCTAGGAGCAGCTCAGTTCCATTCAAATCAACAGGGCTGATGTCACGGCACCTCCCGTGTCAGAGGTTAGAAGATCTGGGAGGCTGGCTGCACGTGGGGTTAAATGACAGTCTCTTGATTCTCAGTGTTGTTGTTTGGTAATGACCATACCTCTTGCCAGGTGCAGCTTGTGGTCATTACTTCATTACCTATTTAGTTTGGTCTCACACTTTATTCCATGCGGTTGATATTCTCTGCTTGGATTTGGAAGAGTTGGTGTGTGGACCTTTACTGTGTTCCTGCTCATCCATTTTCTATAAGATAAGTTGTCCTGCTCTTTTGTATTTAGTTGTTCCCTTGTTCTTGTTGTTTACTAGGCCTCAGGGAGATGCTGGTTCATTCACCAGGGAAGGAACCAGTTGTCTCATTCCTTGTCACTACCTTTAGGGCATTTCAGGGCTCCTAGGGTTTAGGTTCCGGCATATGTATTTTCCCACCTTCAGGGTCTATACATACTGACAGGAGTTAGGGCCAGGTTTAGGGGTTTCCTAGGAGGTGACCGTACCCCTCTCCCTAGCCTTGAGACCTAGTTCTTTGTCTTTCCCCTTCTGTTGTTTTTCTGGTGTCCCTTCCCTCCCCATTATTCGTGACAGCTATGGGCCAATGTCAGCAGTACATAACAGTGTGCTTTATAACTCCCTGCCTGCCGCCATTCTCTTAAAATAAAGACTTTTAAAATATGCTAATGAGCCTCTAGGTCTAGGTGCTATTAGGGTGTTGCTTCAGCACCTAGAGGATCAGTCTACGCACCCTTTGGCACTCCCAGGTCCAGTTGATTGACTTTCGAGTTCTCCTCATCGTCCCGTAAATCCCACGGCTGCGCCGTCCTGTTTAGTATTTGGCGCAGCCTGCTGCCAGCTTCCTCGCTGCGTGTGTGCCAAAGGAAGGAAGCCGGCAGCAGGAGCATGTCCTTCACTCACTGCGCCTGCGCCGAATACTAAATGGGGCGGCGCAGGTGCGGGATTTACGGGACACTCAGGAGAACTCGGAAGTCAATCAAATGGACCTGGGCGTGCCAAAGGGTGCGTAAACCGAGCCTCTAGGTGCTGAAGCAACACCCTAATAGCACCTAGAGGCTCGTTAGCATATTATAAAAGTCTTTATTTTAAGAGAACGGCGGCAGGCAGGGAGTTATAAAGCATACTGTTATGTACTTCTGACATTAGCACATTGCTAATGTCAGTCAGCTACATAACGTTATTTCTCATAACAAAAACCCTTTAAATATAACAAAGCATTTTATAGGGGAGAGGAGTTTTTGCATTTTAAAAAAATAAACATTTTTTACCTTCTTTTTTAGTTCCATTTGGCGACTTGGACCTCCGTAAGCTTGATCATTCAAATAAAACACTAACATAACTTCTGTCTTATGACTGCTAACCCTACCCTGACATGATGGCAGGGCCTAATAGGTGTTCTACATTGCCAGACCATGGGACCATTGTTAGGCCTCTGACTGCCATTGACAACCCATCAAGGGAGGATGCAGCACCATAGGGAACCCCTCCATCTGTCATTGTACCTGAAATAAAAAGCTTATAAGCTTGTATAAATAGGGCAAATAAATGATGTTGCAGAAAAACTACCCCTTTAATTTGCAGAATGGCTACACAGATCCACAAAAAATACAGATGTGCAGGGTCGGACTGGCCCACCAGAGCGCCAGACAATCCTCTAGTAAATTAGTCTCTGGAGCCAAATAGGGCCCCATAGGTCCAGGAGAAAAATCCCATTTGAGGCGGACTTTGGAGCCAATCACTTACCACTAGGGTCTATTTCTTTTATTTAAAATATATTAGACTTTACTGATGATATTAGAGTTGGGCCCTAAAAAGATTTCCCAGGGAAACCCAATCCGGCACTGCAGATGTGTGCACGGCCCCATAGAAATGAACGAGTAAGTGAAAAAATGCAGATAGTACACGGATGAAAAATACGTATACGTCGTATGCATGAGGCCTTATACTGGAAAACACAGAAAGCCCTTCTCACAGGAGAAAGTCTGCACATTCCTCAGTCCCATCGCATATCCATAAAACAAAGAGGCTAATCTTCATTTCAAGGACAGTGGTTAGAAATGTGTCAGTCATTCCTTTATGTCTTCATCCACTGTCATTAAATGAGGATTAACTACCTTTTTGGAAAATTGATGGGAGAGATATTTGGATAAAGAAAGCTTTGCTGTGTATTTGACATATCTGAAATATGATGAAGTATACGGTGCACCAAGCAGCACTTATTTAATCTCACCCCTGAGGTCAAACATTGTCAGATCTCCCCTGAAGGTTACAGTTTGCTGACAAAGAAAACACCATAATCAAAGACTAGTACTAATAATCCTTCACCTTTTGGCTGACTCTTTGGACTTGTAGCAGGTCCCGTTTTCCTTTACCCCTTTGTTACTCCTTGTGAATGTAGCCATTATCTGCAGACACAATCCCACCAGCTATCCCAGCTGTCAGATTAACAGAGTCCTTTGATATCCTGGGTGCCTGTCCCCTTACAAAAGATGAGTAAGTGCAGTTGTACTGTAAAACAGCTCTGCATTGTCTCTGTAGACTGCAACTTGTGTCTTTTATTCATTACGTTCTGACCATACCACCCAGGGCAATCTCTAACATCTCCAATGCAATTATATTCTACAGTTTAAGGGCTTGTCTTCCCCAATAGAGACAAGGGCACTCATCGGATGAAACTGAAAGCTATTGAGATCAAGTCTCTAGCTCTTCGGGAGAGGGCTCAAGGTAAAGTGTCCACATGGTGGACATGACTATTTGAAACAAGACTTATAAGTAGAGATGAGGCTAGGCAGGGTGCTAAATCTCCTTAAAGAGACCAGTCCTGTATGGAGATTCACTGGAAACACTCCATGGTATGGAGACTTATCTAGGTAAAGATCAGCAAAGCGATTCTAAATAAATCAAATTTGCCTAGAATGTTCCAAAACTTTGGATTCCAAATCCAAATGTTTTGTGATTCAGTTTGGACAAGTGTCTCAAAATGGTGGCCACCATTATGCAAGTCAGAAGACAGAGAAGAAGGCACCTGCCACCAAAAAGGATTGCTTTGTGGACCATGTTTTAATTTAAAAATAAAAACCGACAGTGCTTTCTGTTATTAAACAGGATGTTTGTTCCCACCAGCTACCATCCATTTACCCACAGTTATCACTGTCATTTTGACATTACTAAGGGTGGTATTACACTGCCCGATCTTCAGGATGTATGGATTGTTTGCACCGGCCTGATTATACAGGCTGATGCAAACTAAATGCGTGAGGAACGATAACTTTCTCCCGATAATCGGGCATCTTTCATCTTCATAAAAAATGGCCATCAGCCAAAGAATGAGCGTTTGCTTGTTCATTGGCTGAACAAATGCTCAATTATACGAGCCAATTATCCGGAATGAGTGTTCCTATGAACTCGTGTTCCCGATAATTTGCCCAATTATCGTGCAGAGTAATAGGGACTTGCCATCTCGGTGTCAAAGAGTATCATACACAACTTTTCAGAGCAATCTTAGTACTTTTGATTCGGGTTGGATCAGACCCTGAAAGGAATTTCATTTTTTCTCTTCTCTTCTTGTAAGAATCTGATCATATTACCATTACTCTATCAAAATGAGCCATGTTCATGGGGCCTGTATGGTGACTCAAGTATGCCGTATTATGCTTCAATATACATACCACTGTGTTACATAGGTATTTCCCCCAAGAAGCAATGACACGACATCTCTGCATTCCTTTATATGAGCTTTTATAGATCCATAATAGAGATTGATCATGAGCCCATAAAAGTTGGATTAGTTGCACCAATAGCAAGGACATTGGGTCTGTGTATAAGTTTAAGACCCAGAGTTAATTTTTCAGATAAAATTTGGCATGTACTTTAGATAGCTGCCGGAAAAATATTCTTTCCCCCCAATCCCTTCCATATAAACATGGCTCAGCAACATGGGGGGAAGGTCGTTAATGTGCTTATCTCCCCCAAGAACAGAACGGCATGTTAATACGAGCAATAATTAATAGATATGTTAATACGAGCAATGGATCCTTCTTTCCCCAACATTTTCCAGGGTTTGGTAGACTTCAATTTAATGTATATGCCTGTATGGCTAGCTTAACTTAAAAAGAAAACTCTGATCTTGAAAGACAATTGGTCTCTTGTCCTTATAGTATACCAACGGGTTGTAATAGAAGCTGATTGAGATCCTCTCTTATCTAGTCTGCATTCAATGGTCTGTTAGAGAGCCCCTTGTTCATCTGAGCCCAGGGCAAATGTTTATTTCACTTTTTAGCAGAAAAAAAAGCTCTGGACTACATATTCATCAATGCTACATCTTAGTGCCACTGTCTCCAGGCTTGGAGTGATATATGGCTTACAGCTGTGCGTGATGGTCTTCTGACACACTTACTAAAACAAATATACAATACAACTGTTCGACGCAAAAATGTAATCAACTCAAAAACAGAGCATGAAATACATTTTACATTTTGGTTTAAATTGGGGGTTCTGATTTGGTTTGAAAACCTAGACAAGGTCATTTCTACAGTATCATCTGCAAAGGCCTTTATAGCCTTTATACACATTGATAAAATTATTTTGAGGGCCCACTCTTTATATCTATAAGGGTATGTCCTATTTAAATTTCACACTGTATATGTATAACGAATAAGGACTAATAATAAACCCCCAATAATTGCATAAATCTCAGCAGCATGTGTCCACTCTTCAACCAGCTTTAGATGAGACTGCAAGACGTTATGGGTTCTGCTGTGGCTTGGATCCATTATCATGGCAGAGCATGCACACACTAGAGAAGGGGTGGCCAACCTTACAAACACAAAGAGCCCAAAAAAAAAAAACGTATGACGAGTCACCGTACTTTTCGCCCTACAAGATGCACCTAGGTTTTAACAAAGAAAAATAAGAGAAAAAAAGAACAAATATATTTTTCATCAGACCTCAGATCAGACTCCTAAATCAGATCCCCAATCCTCATCTGACCTAAAATAAGATCCACAAACCTCATCAGACCTCCAAATCAGACCCCCAAAATAAGACCTCCATGCTCGGATCAGACAACACAAATCAGACTCCCAGTAACAGACCCTCAGTGCTCAGATCTCCCCCCCCCCCCATGCAAAGATCTCCCCCTTTTTCAGATCTGACCCCCATACTCAGACCTGACAAACCCATGCTCAAACAAGACACCCCATGCTCAGATCTGAACCCCCATGCTCATATCCCCCCCCCATGCTCAGATATGACCCCCATTGCTCAGATCAGGCCCCCTCATGCTCAGATCCTGACCCCCCATTGCTCAGATCAGGACATACCCCCCATGCTCAGATCAGAACCTCCTATGCTTAGATCAGACCCCCAGGCTCAGTTCCATAATTTAAAAAAATGTCTTCCCTCTCCAGATCAGGCACTGGGCTCCTGCTCGGGCACCTGCTACTCGCTGTGACCTGATGAGCACAACATCAGGTCATAGTCCATGTCTCCACGTACTACATTCTCACACTGTGTGCATCAGGACGTAGTGGAGAGTGAGCTGGAGCTGCAAAGTAGCAACAGTGCCTGATCAGGAAAAGAGATCTGAGCATGGGGTGGAGAGTGAGCCGGCCTGACTGCTTCCCGGCTCCACAGCTAGAGCCGCACTTGAAGAAGCAAAGAGCCACATGCGGTTCAAGAGCCACAGGTTGGCCACCCCTGCACTAGAGCATCTTCTGGTCAATTGGTAGGCCAGTTTGACTCTGTTGTGGAATCGAGTTAAGCTGATTAGCTTAACTAGATTCATCAAATGCTATAATAACATTTAAAAAATTAATAAGCTAGGGTGCTCATCCTTAAGGATACTTAAAGTGGAGACTCAACCATAGACATTTCTGGCATATCCGTAGGATAGATTTTAAATATCTAATAGGTGGTGTCTTGATAGGTAGGGCCCCAACCTGTTGGGAGATTGGGGCAGAGAAAGGAAAAGAAAGAATGAGCAGGCAGAGAATGTCTACTGTTATCTCCATTGTAGTGTATGGAATCAACCAAAACAGCCTAGAACTCTTTCTCTGGTCCCCATCACATTCTTGTCCTACTCTCTATTTTTTCTCTGGTTCTTAAGCCTACACCATTCGTAGCCAAATGGGGCTCATGAATATCAATGGTCATAATATTCTTATTTTAATAACAGGTTAAAAACTTATTGAGGCTGTTTTTTAGATGCCGTGTCCTCTAACTTTTAGTACATAATGTGGTTGGGGACTGTAGTAACATTCGCAAAGAAAAACTGTCATAATTTAACTCCTCCCAACAAGTAGTGGACCCATTTACCATGTGTAACAGAGCCTCCTATACAGAAGGTAACTAATTTCCTTTGAAGTACATGGGTGCTATGACCCAACATATTGCTGGAAACATCACGCTTGAATACCCAAGTAGATAGGGTGAGAAAAAGTTAAAGGGCAAACTGAACGTGAGTTGAATGGAAACTTCTTTCCCCTTCATAACATTAACTGAAAAACTCCATCATGGTTCTTTTTTTCAGCAATGCTGTTTGCCCAAGAGGCCACAGCTAACAGGTGACACCAGGATATCTGCCAGTGTCACTGAAATACAAGTAAAACAGCTGGTGGCAGATGTCAACATGCACCACAAGGTTTGTCCTACCTGGCACAGACAGGCAAAGGAATCTGGTGGATGGAACCCAGCTATTGATCGTTGATGTCTTTTTTTAGTCAGTTGCAGTTATGTAGATGTCCAGAAGAGGAGAAGGTGGGAAGGTGGTGCAGATGGGGACTTTTGGTCTTCCCACTGATGTTCAGATAGTTCATAAACAGCTACATAAATGAAACTTCATTTTTGGTAGCTTAGGAAGATGGTACTACCAGAAAGACCCTCTCGGGGTAGGAGAAATTTGAGAAAGTATATTGAGGCTATATTTATAGCCATATAATGTTGCAATACATTGAGAAGAAGACAACATTGGTTAGAATGGGAGGGTGAGCTTGAACCCCCGATGCCTATATTGAAGGCTTAATGGTCTCCTGGTAATGTAGCCAAGCCCCTTGTTAGCTCATCTCAGATTGAAATCTCAGGATCTGAGAAGTCACAGGGGATCATTTACTAAGCATGCCATGAAACTTTTTGACATTAAAAAAAATTACATTTTGTGACTTTTTAAACTCCAGTGTGACAATTTTTTGTTGCATGAGCGTTTTTGTGCTGTCCTAACCACTTGGGAGTGGCAGGGGCGTGGCGGGAGCCGGGCTGGTGCCAGAAGTTTAGCCCTGAGAAATGTACCATCTTTTATGCCTGGAACACAGGAGAATTTTATAGTGTTGCCCTTTCTAACCTTCTCAGGCAATTTTAAGCCCTTTTAACACTCTCTAATGCTATGTGGAAAGTGCTTGAAATTTTATTCTGGATAAATTATGACCCAACTAAAAGTAATGTCAGTTGCAACCAGCTCTGCTGTTTTTTTAGCCAGGGGGGTTAGTAATATTCTCCACGGATAGCCCCAGTGGGCACAATGCCTCACAGCCAGACATGCTGACCTTACCAGCACCTGTCCTTAGAGCTAATCAATCAGTTTAGATTCTTCCAGGGAGACAACGTTTCAGGAGTCAGAATGTCACACAAATAACAGGTGTTCGTTTGTTAGTATAAAACTGGAATACTTCAAATTGTTCACTGAAACAAGACAACTTTGTCTATGCAACACATATTGTTTGTTGGTTGCAGGCTGCGACAGGTAGGTTGTAATTGCAAACACTAGAGGTGATCTGGAAGAGATAGCTACAGTGCATACAAGGCGTATGGGCAGTGACACACCACAGAACATTTTCTTATTTTCTTCTAATACCATATATGATAGGATGGCAAAGCCACATGAAGTTGGGACAAGACAAGCTCTTGTGGCATGCAAGTCAAAGTTGGCAAAAAGTGCTTGCCCATCACCCTTATTGCTTAGCAGTGACCCGCAGAGAGAGTTCTGGGAGGAGGATGGAAGTGGACAAGCAATGGCACTGATAGGAGTAGGCTGTGCAGTGACTGGAGGCACACTTTTTCTTGCCTCAGGGCACATCCTGGGCAGTTTGGGGACTCCTGCCTGGTGCACTTGATAGTGACCAGTGGGCAAGGTGCAAGGAAGGAGGGCAAGTGCAGGGTCCATCAAAGGTTAATGGAGTCAATGACTTGGTCTATTTGGTTGCAATAAACAAAGTCTCTCTATACTGAAAAGATAATGGGAGTAGTAGATCATACAGCAGCAAAGGCACAGTTCTGAGGTATGGTGCAGAGTAAGATTCTTCCAAGGGGCAGTAGTAATTATGGTAATAATAGTCCTCCTTGAGTCTCACTCTAAACACACTTAGCAATCTTTCCAAATAACCACAGGTGTGCAGTTCTATTCTCACTAACTCTTTATGCAATTCCCATGCTGCTGGGTGCAGAACTTTGATCTGGATGGCCAGTCCATCTCAAAGTGTGGTGTGTGCTGAAGGCAATTAACCCTTTCCACAAGCAGTAAAGTCTTAATGCCATAAACGAGCATACCGCTCTGAATCCAGTGCATGGCCTTGATAGTTCCAACCTTCTGTGGAAGTTTCTGTGGCTCTTTCTCTTAAGGGTCATCTCTAAGTTAAGTTCTTCTCTGGCAGCTCTTCGGTCTCAGGAATGGTGTGTCCTCCTCCTTTGGGCCTACTTGGCTCTAGCTCTGCTCAGCCAAGACCAACTAACCAGAAAAGGCCAGGCCAGCCGTTCTCCACTACAACCTAACCAAAACCGCCAGTATTAACAGTTTTTCATCTATACACAACCATATGGAATACATAGAGCACAGAAAGATGAGTGCCTTTAGAATTAAATCACAACATTTAACTCTTTACAATCAATGAACTTTTATGATCAGTCCACTGGATCACTGCAACTGAATTTCTCCATTTGTGTAGTGATTAACATTTCCACCAATTTAGGGAATGTATACTTTTTCTAACATCTTATAGTGCAAACCAAAGGACATATATAGTAGGGCCACATCTTATTTACAGCCATTTTCATGTTTTTTCTGCTTCGCAGAGTGGATGTGTCTTGGCAGCTGCAGTGAGATTTGACTATTTGTCAATCACAAGAGGCCTTCATACCTCCTGTCCCCCCCCCCAAAAAAAAAAAAAAAAAAGCAAGTAAAGACAGCTGCAGTCATATTCCTATAGGAGAGAAGACCCTATACCAATGATCGAAATAGGCTTTTGGACCCTCTCCAAGGGCCCATGAAGAGCCACAAGGTCTTTCTTTATGGTATATGTGCCCCTGCATAGCTATTTCCTAGATGGTTGACTGTATTACCAATCCATGTTCCTATTATTATTATTTATTATTAAAGCGCCATTCATTCCATAGCGCTGTACATATGAAAAGGAGTATGCATACATAATACAGACAACTGCACTAATCATAAACAAGACGAGTTACAAACTGGTACAGAAGGAGAGAGGGCACTGCCCGTGAGGGCTTACAATCTACATGGTATGGGAGAAGGACACAGTAGGTGCAGGTTAAGTTGGTCATGGCGGTATAGAGGCAGCAGGGTCACTGGTTGTAGGCTTGTCTGAAGAGGTGGGTTTTCAGGTTTCTTTTGAAGGATTCCACTGTAGGTGAGAGTCTGATATGTTGGGGTAGCGAGTTCCAGTGTGTCGGGGATGCACGGGAGAAATCTTGGAGGCGATTATGGGAAGAGGTGATAAGAGGAGAGGAAGAAGGAGGTCTTGTGAGGATCGGAGAGTGCGTGTGGGGATGTATCGGGAAAGTAGCTCAGAGATGTAGGGAGGGGACAGGTTGTGGACGGCCTTGGATATATTTGTTAGTACTTTGAAGTGAATTCACTGGGCAATGGGGAGCCAGTGAAGGGATTGGCGGAGGGGAGAGGCAGAGGAGTAACAGGGTAAACAAGTTCCTATCTGACAGCAGTACACCCATGTCCTCCCTTACAATTTTACACTGGAAAATAATACAAGCCACATGCAAGAAATCATGTTTCTTCTTCTATGTTGTGCTGTAGTCACCTGGGGCATTGTGTTTTTTTTTTTTATTATTCCTATGGAGACATCTCCTCATACTTCTTTTGGAATTTATGAAACTATGGTAAATGCCTATGAACTCTTTCCAGTTAAAACCCGCAGGTCAGGTGTATTAAATTAGAAATGACTTTTTTTCATGCTCTTGGATGTTGGTTAAATAAATAAAATGGAAATGCATCTTTTTAATAGGAACCTACTTTTGTGTGAAGCCAAAACTGTGCTCAAAAAGTTGAAAAATAGTGTTTAGTTTTGGGGCTGGATGACTAAATCATAATGGGTTCCTTCTGTTGGTGTCTGCAGAGAACAGTGGCATGACTCCTACAGAGATTAGCCCTATATACAGTAGGTTTATTCTTCCAACTGGAATAGAAGCCCAGCGGAAGCCTCCTCCTTCATAGGACTCATTGCCAGGGCCACATAAAAGGAGTTCTCTGAGCTACAAATACTGATGATCTATCCTCTGGATTAGTCATCAATATCAGATAGGTGGGGGTCCAACACCTGTCATCACTAACTATAAGCTTTTTCGAGCTGCCGCAGTGCCAAGTACTATACAATGTAAGGAGCTGGAGGCAGACAGCTCTGTAGACTGTGTAGGTGCTGTACCGGGTTAGTCCAGCTCAGCTTTCATTCATGTTTGACATCTGGAACCCCACGATCAGCTGTTTTGGGCAGTCGAAGTGTCAGAGTCTTTACAATGTACAGAACTATAGCTCTGTAGACTGTGTAATGGGGTTAGTATAGCTCAGCTGCCATTCAAGTAAATGGGAGCTAAGCTTCGGTAAGTAGACACCAGAAGCTACACAGTTTGTAAATGTGGCCTCTTCAAACAGCTGATAGGCAGGGGTTCCTGTGTCGGACCCTTACCGATCTGATATTGATGACCTATCCTGAAGATAGATCATCACCAACTATAGCCTGGACAACCCCTTTAAGGTTGATGAGGACAATTGGGCAAAACATTTGATGAAGACCCCACACCAAATTGGGAGTTATGAAAAAAGTCTAACCAGTGAATCTATATGCATCTGAATCTTTCCATTGTGGATCTTACCATAAATCTGCAGCAGTCTTTCAGCCAACACACATCAAATGTACATGACCAGCTCTAGACTAGACTAGAATAGACTGGTAATTTCAGGGCATTTAAGCCCCATCCCAGGAATGGCCAAACCCAACCAGGAATAGCTTACATACACCCCACCCATTTTTGGACATTAGGAAATTTAGGGACAGTCCCTGCAAATTTGGGACTGTGCAATTATGAGATACATAGATGATAGATAGATAGATTAGACAAATAATGTAACATAGATGTAACTGTGTTCCTTCTTCCCCTGTTTAATGTATACAGAATACGCAAACTATAAGGGATATGGAATAAAACAGAATACCGTTGTCCCATTCTGCTTAACCATATGTATGCATATAAAAAAAAGCCCATTCAAGGTCATATTTTCTCCTTGTCTGAGGAAGCCAAGATAAATCCTATTAACTCCTCCTAAATTATTTCTAGATGATGGATTTAATTGTGATTAATAGTATCAAGTGTGGAAACATCCGGCAACAGAGAAGAAATAGGACCAATTAGGATCAGGCCTAGTGAGATAATTTACAATGCAGCTGTTTCTTCAATTAGGAACCTAATGCAGGCTGCTTCTAGAGCAACTTTACATCAAGGATGTGACACTGATATACTCCGTCCTGAGGACCTTTTAAGCCCATTAAACCACAGGGAGGAAAAATTCCATAATCTGACTCCGGCGCTAACAGTTATATTGTTGTCTCCCTAATGAAACTCTTCCTAAATGTGTGTAATTTAATGCTTAAAACATGAGAAAATGCCATATTTTTTCACCGGCCTTTCTTAATATATTAGGGTTTGAAATATTTCATTTTGAAAAATGTCCTGTTAGTTTAATATTGTACAAGCTTATGTACATTATGGGGGCAAGTTTGTACAACTGGTAATGGTAGCTTCAAAGAAAATTTATTACAGCTTAATATATGACGAGCATGAAGGAAACGGTAGAAAATGGTTAAAACAATCACATTTTCCTTCTTTATGTCTCCCCGGGGATAGAGATTTTCAACTCTACAATCATCTGTGCCAGATTTTTCTGGCAAAATAGACAAAGGTGAGAGTGGAGGAGAAAACGGTGAAAAATGGAATTGGGTAATATTTAATGGATTTAGCAAAATATGAAAAATAGTACATTAGAAACAAATACTAGATGGACAATTGAGGGCTGGATATGAATGTTGCCTCAACGTTTGCATGGGTTTCTTTCAGTTACACCCAAAAACATACTGACGGGTTAATTTGGCTTCCTATGAAATTGACTCTAGAAACAGAAATCTTCTTGTTTGCTTAGTAACTAGTATCTATTGTTTAGTTTAATTTTGCAATGACCATTCAATTAAACTCTTTGCAAAAAGGCCTTCAACAGCAATTAATCTCAATTCCCCTGAACATGTTCATCCCCACCTGGACATGTGTGTGTTTTCAACAGCAAGAAAGGAAACACGTCTACTCCCAGAACAAAGGGATCAGGCATTAAAATTCAATGTGATCAATCCTGCTTTGCTATCGAGAGAGTTGGGAGGCCACTATCAACCTGGGGGATACTGGGGGAATAAACAAATGTGTATGTGGACCTTGAAACCCCACGGATTGATGATAGCCAACTCCAAAACCTGCGACTAAGTAATACAATGGTCCCTCAAGATACAATATTAATTGGTTCCAGGACGACCATTGTATGTTGAAACCATTGTAAGTTGAGTAATCGGTTCCAAAGCCCCAAAATGTTATCCAAGATTCGAGAAAATGAAGATTTAAGAAAAATAAGCAGATAACCAAGACAGATAAAACAAGTCCTTCCATATAATAGTCATTATATACATGTAAACAGCTATTTTACCAAAGAAGTGGCCTTGATTGGTTGGATCTGAGTCTAAGACATTGTATGTTGAGTCTGATTTCAACTTATGATGGGTCAGAAAAGACCATTGTATGTTGAAAATATTGTATCCTGAGGCCATTGTATCTTGAGGGATCAGTGTATATGACTTCTACCTGTTTCTCATATCACAACCTGAAAATGGACTCAAAACGTATGTATACATTGAATAGCTTTACTCTGAGCACTCAGGTATCCTACTGCAGTTCAAAGTCGAAATTTTAGGTTTATTTTGCTTGTGACTAAAACACATCCTGAACGTGTTTGTTCTTCTAGAGTAGGGAAATTAGATTGCAAGCTCCAATGGAGCAGGAGATACAGTAAGTGACTAAATAACGCCCTCTGTGTACTTGGGAAACAAACTGATGTATGGATTGAGCTCTTAATTTAGTATTTTCTGGACCCTGTGAAAACTAAATAACTAATACCCAATGCACTCACATGTATTAGTAAACTACCCACACCATACCCATACATATACAGGGGTGGATTGGCCATAGACCTTACAGGGAAATTTCTCGGTGGGCTGATGCTCAGGGGGCCACCTTAGCCCTCCTCACGGCCGGCCAGTGGAAGTTTTTGTCGGTGTATCTTGTGCTGATGGGGACAGTATTTTGTGATGGACTGTGGTATTTGGCTCTGTTTGGGTGGTATAATGTGCCACAATATGGTATTGCTGGCCTCACCTACTGGTGTTGGCCCTGCCTTCGATCAGTTTGGACCCGACTACAAAACGGGGCCACTTTTCGCATTTTTATTTTTTTACATATATACTAATAAACCATGTGAAAACTGTCTTTTACACAGGGGTGATTATCATGTACAATATGGTAAGATCAAGTAAAGGTTTGCACATAAGTAGTGTGAACATGACCATGTATGGAGCGATCAGTGAGAAAGTGCTCTTGAATGTTTTATGATGACCTAAGATGCTTCTCTTGTAGGCGCTCTATCTACTCGTATCTCAAAAGCGATCAAAGTTGCACAAAAGTTCTGATGACAGATATAAAAGACTGTCTTTTGAATATTAAGGACTTGCTATATATAATCAATCAGCAATAACTAACTTTTTGAAATTCTTACTTGAAGCTATTAAAAGCTATACAAATGTAGGACAAATGCCAGACCTCTGAGAGAAGGAAGCACAGAATTGCAAAGTGTTTAGAGTGAGAATATGGGACTACTACTACCATCATTGCCCATGCCTATGAACAGCTATTGGGAAAGCAAGCTCTGGGAAATACCCCAGAATTGTGCCTGATATGTGGTTGTACCACATCACCCATCATCCGCAGTAAAAAGACTGCTCTTTGGTATCACTAAACTGGCCTGGTCATTGACTCTACTGTCCGTCCGCCGGCCCCTGCATCTAACCTCCTGCCTTGCACCCAGCTTACTATCCACCATCAAGGGCAGCCTACTCAACACCAGACAGGAGCACCAAGATCACGGTGTACCCCAAGGGAGGAAAAGGGTGCACCCTCCATTGACTGTGCCCAGCCGAGGGAGAGCCAGGGTGAGAACTGCCACCATGAACTGCGAGTACTACTTCCACCATCATAGCCATTACCACTCATTCCATCCTCGCTTCCCCCTCTGGGTTGCTGTACTTTAACTCCTCGGTGCTAAAGCTGATGCATTGTAACAGTGACTCCAGCACTGGAAATGTGTTTTAAATCAGTTGAAGATATCACATATCGTGTTTTAACTTGCTTACATGTTTATAATCGGCCCCTATAGAAATTTTTCCGCTACAGATCATTCATCTGCCCTCAGTGACTATACACATCACTGCATTTGGATTTATGTTCACATACTTTTTCCATGTAAAGCCAAATGTAAATGATATACGCTGAATTTAGAATGGCAATATACTTTTGTATAACAAGATTTCATTAACTGCAGCACCTTATTTCGGGATCAAAACAAGCACTGTGCTCATATATCTAGATATTCTATCAGTGAGGGGGTCTGGGTGGACCTGCTGGTGGTGGAGAAGAACTCATTATGAACTGTCACTTGTCAATGGTCTTTCCATAGAGGTAGCATTACAAAAGATGCAGAGTTTACAAATATATTGAAAGTCTCAAGATGGTCTCTGCCTCTTCATCTTTGCTCCTTCCTGAAAGGTCAGCAACTGGTGCCTAATATTAGGGACACATGAACCCTCCACTCGCCCCTGCAGATATTTGTGTAACCTATAGAATTCTCATCCACATCTTATGAATGTCAAGCACTAACTATGCACAGAAGTGGAAAGAACTTCTGTAATCCCTACTTTCATACTTCTACCTGCTGGCTCTTATACATAGTTTTTTGCTTTTATCCTTCTCACCAACATTAGGGCCCATAGATTCCAACCACAGATGCAGAATTAGTGTTAATATCTTGTTAAAATAATATCTTATTATTATCTTAGTAAAAAGTGACTTGTGTCTGATTTTTAACTGCCAGTTTGTGCAATACCCCTTGAGCAGAGTATCTGCAAAGGGTTTGTAGGATTGATGCTGTGTAATGCTATTTCGCGCTATGTACACCCAGCATAGGAAGGTATAGTTGGCATGGCCGGGGTTAACTGTCCTAGCTCACCCCTGGTAGAGGGACTGGGTCGGTGGCTGGCTATACTCCTAGCTTGAAAGTATGTAGACTTAAGTTGTTAGAGGAAGAAAGCAGTCACCTATGCTCCACGAATTAGAGAACTTAGAATCTACATGGGCAAGCATAGGAGTCTGCTATGTAACCTGCTACTTCAGCTATTCAGACTTTGCTGCAGTGAGGGACACTGTTAGGACACCCTTCACATTTGGACATGTCTTGGCCAGACAATCCTTAAAAACCCTTTATCCTGCAGTAGGACATTACAGCCATTATTGCCAGGACATGCAAGTTGCATAGTACTATTGCCAGCCATAGATTATACTGAGAGAGATTTTATTAAGTGTACAATGAGTGCCATAACTCCCAGCTTTGCCAGCCTCCATACCTCGCTATCTGGGGAAAGGATTGGCACTGTGTACAGACGGAACTGTGATTCTTTGTTTTATGATGTACTACAACTCCCATTTTCCACCTAGTAAAGATATTTGTTCTGGTCCATGTGACCTAGGTTTCTGACTACTACGTTATACGCTGGCCATTGTACTCTATAGGTCCTGACTTGCACCCATGCAAGCACCTTGTGTCACTGGCACCCCAGCTACCATCAGGCAGGAGCCCCAGAATAAAGATGCCCCTGGGGGAAAAACAGTGCCCCCTCCTTTTACTGTGTGGCCCTAAGAAGCAACAGTGTGGGCAAAGCCACTGTGATTGACTGCAACAGCCACTACTACTCCTATCCTCTGCTCCAGGTCCTCTGCACTTGTTATATAGTAGGGAGACTTATAACCCTGTACATCCTGACTTTCCATGAACAATTACCATGAAGACCATGACTTACAGACGAAAAGCAGTAGTAAGCGGGGAAGGTAACGCTGTATTAGAACTGGTTCACACAGTAGTTCTGATGCAGGTTTGCGTGTGTTTGTTGAGAGTTGATTAAAATGGTAGAAATATAGGGATATGTTCACATAGGGCAGCGATAGGCAAACTGCGGCTCTCCAGCTGTTGCAAAACTACAACTCCCACCATGCCCTGCTGTAGGCTGAAAGCTGTAGGCAGTCTTTGCATGCTGGGAGTTGTAGTTCTGAAACAGCTGGAGAGCCGCAGTTTGCCTTTCACTGACATAGGGCAATAATGGCATGGGAAAGAGCTACACCATTACTCCATCACTGCAACATTATAGTGAAACTCACTGCTACAGCTCCTAGCTCTGAGGGGTGGGGCCAGCCCACCCCGGGCAACTGAGTCTAGGGCAAGAAAATTAACTATTTCTCCCATCTACAGCCTGTGAGACATAATACACACAGCAAAGTTACACAACCCCTTTTAGCAGTGAACCATCAGGTCCCTGCACAATCATCCAACAAATGGCACCTTTACACGGAGCAATTATCGGGAATGAACATTCGTAAGAACGGTCATTCCATATAATTTCCCTGATCCTTAGTTCATCTAAAAGGGTCTCAAGTATCTGCTAAAGACCTCTGGTGGAGGCTTATCTCTGTTGAGAAACTCAATATACCCAATCCATCTGTTCTGGAGAGTCGGTCACCCACATAGACATATGATAGTTGCCGAAATCGGTAGGTTCAACAGACTTTAATGAAATGCTGATTGGAATAGTGATTTCTCTGCGTACAGTAAATCACAGCTATAGAAAGTAAATAATAGACAAAGAGCATCAGACAGGACTAGCATATAATAAGCAGAGCGCCACCACCACACCAATATGGGCACAGCTCTCCTGCTCGCTCACAGACACAAGAAGGCATTGTAAAACTTTCAATGAAGCCGTCCCCTAGTCCCTCCAGATATAAAGCAGTATTCAGCCAATAGTGAATGTTACTGCTCTGCCTGTGTATTAACTGCAGCAAATCACACTAATTAAACCTGCCAGTATAGCCAATTACTTCTCAGTTTTCAGCACGTAGACATTTGTGGTCAGAACCTTAAAATAGCGCTGCAGCCAGGCACACAGCAGGCATTTAACAGCCCAGCAGACACAAGGTCAATTTTTTTTTATTATTGACCACAGGAAGATCGGTTTAGCTAGAAGGCATTTTCAAGAGCCTCAAAAAGGTTTTGCAAACAGACATGCCGGGCAGCAGCAATACTAAAAGCCCTCTACAGAATACTGGAGAACCAAGCCACCATATAATTGTCACCAGTTTATATAGAAAGTGTTTGTACATTGACTCTACAAAATTCTAATAATCCGACCCAAAGGGAGGTTGTCATAGGAGGTGCAGAGATAGAATTGGATCCTGGGCCCAGGTGCCTCATAGGGTCCAAAAGCCAAATGAGAAGATATTATCAGATCTACATAGTAGGTTTGGAGCCATATTATACATTTTACATTGAGAGCCAGCATCTTTCCATTATAGGTCAGACAGAAGGGGCCATAAGATGACAAGTGTAAGGCCTAAAAGCAAAGGAGAAAAGATCTGAGTAATGCCTCATGCAGTACGCCGCCCTGCAGGGTATTGCGATGTGAGGTCACGGTACTTAGGCAAACGAGGGTTGCTCTGGGTTACTCACAGTTTGTAGGGGGACCCTGGGCAGGCGTAGAGCAGTGATGGAGAGGCTGGCACAGGAGACCTCTGGGGCACTCTCGGTGTATAGGGACCAGGCCTGATGTTGGGTGAGGTGCCCTGGATGTTGCAGATGTTTAATGTGCCGGGGGCAAGGTCCCTTTAAGATTCGTGACGCCAGTGCCTGTAACGGTGGCACACCGATTGGTAGTAGTAATAAGTGAGGAATAAGTGAGGAACAAACTTGCTTTACTGGAAACAGTTCAACTTTATACAGTTTGAGTTCAGTTCCACTTTGCAGCAGCAGTTAATAAGCAGGTTTACACAATAATGGCAGGTACACTGTACTTTGCAAGATACTCCGAGGGTAAAACAACACTCACAGACCAGGCTGCACCTTTTCCTTAGAAATCCTGTGCACTATTCCTCAGAACTCCTGGCTGTCTCAATCCCAAGGCCCGTATGCCCTAATGCTGGCTTTTATCCTTGGTAACAATCTTCCTCAGGTATATATCCCTTGCTTTAGGTTAATAATCCTTCTGCCCTTCAGCTTACTTGTCTGGCTGGAATACTCTTCTGCTCTGCTCTTTGCTCTGTGGGAACTGCAGGTTTCTCCCAGGAGGCAAACTCTTCTCTTGGGGTGAATCTTCTGAGCTAACTGAGGCTCAGGGACTGCAGGCAGGCTAGGATCCTTCCACTAGCCTCCTGGTGGCAACTAGAAGCCTGGGCTGTCTAGCTGCATGTCAGGAGGAGGCCCTCAGCTTCTCTCTGGCTGGTGCCCTCTCACTTCTGTCTCTCCAGACTCCTGACTACACAGACTGACTCCTCCCTATCTGGGCCTAAATATATATACTAGGGGCTCCCTATCTCCCTCTAGTGTCTAGGATGATGAACTACACCCTAATAGGCCTTCTTCACACATCACAGGGAAGAAATGAACATGAATACATATTAAAATGCATTAAAATGGACTGAGAAATACACTGCCACTGTCCCTTAGGAGTAGGAGGACAACGTGGCACAATTGACCCTTGTGTAGTGCCCACATCCTAGTGCGACACTACACTCATTCACAAGTCCATGTTGTGGTCAGTGATTTCCATCAGTGATTTTGAGCCAAAACCAGGCTAAATCGCACGGCAAAGGCATTTTCAGGTGTTCCGGTGACGAACCAGGCTCTCCATGGGGCTGCCAGGAAGCCCGGTAACGCCACCAGCACTGATGGGCAGGCTTTAGCGCTGCCCTAGCCAGTAAAATGGCTAGGGCAGCGATAAAGTACGCCCATCAGAGCCATTGACGTCCCCGAACACACTGCCAGACGGATGCTTCCGCCCTGCAGTGTGTTGTTGTAAACAAAAGAGCCCATGCCCTGAGCGATCTAGCGCAGGGCAAGCGAGCACATCGGAGCATGAGATGCTCCGATGCTAGCATCAGGGGGGCTGCCTGGGTGAAAATACGGGTATGTACAACCCCTTTAACTAATGCCACGAGTGGTGCAATGGTATATTTTCATGGAATGCATACATAAATGTATAGTATGTGCCTGGGGAACTCCCTGGGCTCCTTACAAAGGACCATATAGATTCATATTATGTCCACATATCTGACCTAAGTAGTATTAAATGAAGAAAATAGAGAAAAATATTAATCTTCTGTGATCTATCTTCTGGGTGAAGCAGGTTATTTGGGAAAGATGGAAGCTATCTAGGCTTGCCCATGGGTCTTCATCCCAATACACATATGGTGGTTTAATACCTGTTACGGACAGTTAATTTAGGGATAACTCAAAGATTGGCCTGGCAGTAGTCCGGTATTCAGCATTTAATCCCTATACAGGGAACTGGCATTCACTGCGGAGGAGCCATCAGGCCATTACTTCTTGAGATAGTCCCAGTGTGGTTGACAGCTGACCCATGGGGGTCAGAGACACCAGTTCCAAGCACCAAGGGGTCAAGCTATATGCATAGTCAGGAGATGAGCAAAGGTCTGGGCAGGCAGTGTACAAGCGTATGTATCCGTGATACAAGTCCAAGGTCGGAACAATCCGAGAAGCAGGCTAAGGTCAGTGCAGGTGGCTAAAAGTCAGGCTGAAGTATGGTACACAGGTAGTCAGACAGAGAATATACCTTTGCTGGTTACTAGAGACTAGGAAACCTAAAGCTCAGGCACCTTCCCACTGGAGAATGTGTCTTCAACACCATGGGGTGGCAAGCCATAGGCTGGGGAAGAATTTGGACGCACGTTGGGCCTTTAAGAATCCAAGTGAGCACCTGCAAGGCCTTCAGGAGAGCACTTAGGTTGCAGCCTGCAGAAGACACCAGCCTGCCCGTAGTGACACCAGCTGAAAGAGGAGCAGCGAGACCTGGGCAGTAGGTGGGGACTGGCTGGGTAAGCAGCGCAGCACCCATTCCCGCAAGGAGGAGCGGGAGAGCGGTGAGCACAGTGAGCAAAGGACGCCAGAGCAACAACCGCCTTGACTTAAAATCTAGTTTATGATCTACCTGTCATCATGTGCACACACTGGGTGGATGGGAGTGAGGTGTGAGGCTTTCTCAGCATATCCTATTGGTATAGACAGTTTGTAAATCACAAATTAGGTATTGATGAGAGAAATCCATTCTTGCTCCAATGGAGCTTACAATCTAATTTCCTGCCTCAAGCTTATGAACACACACCAAAGCCAGTTGCTCTCAAGCTTATTAACAAAAGCCCTGGAGAAAATTGTAGAAAATGGAGGAAAACTACTTCAAACCAAAGAGAACCTACTTCTTACAGATATGTCCCCAAAAGTGCAACATGTCTGAGACAAGATTCATGGTTCCAACTTCCCAAACTGCTGTTTTCAGTACAGTCTAGTTTATTAAACATATAATTATCAAGGGGAACATAGAAGCGTACAGAAAGCTATTTTTTCAGTCTGCCAGATCCACCAGACTAAAAAGGTGCCAACAGTTCAGCTAATTAGCCCTTCTAAGGCCTCTTGCCCACGAATGTAAGGGCTCAGTGACCGTGCTGCGGATCGCATATGGCAGTTCCCCACTACACCGGTCACCAGCTGTGTTCATTCCGCATCACAGATGCGGACCCATTCACTTGAATGGTTCCGCAAATCTGGAGATGCGGAACCAACGGAACCCCACGGAAGCACTACGGAGTGCTTCTATGGTGTTCCATTCCGTGCTTCCGTTCCGCAAAAAGATAGAACTTTGCGGAACGGACGGATCGCAGTCCCCATTCTAGTGAATGGGTCTGGGATCCGCATGCGGCTGCCCCACGGTCGGTGCCCATGCATTGCGGATCGCAATTTGCAGTCCACAGCATGGGCACTGAGCACTTACGTTTCCAGGGCAAGAGGCCTAATAATTAAAAACCTGTCCCTCTCCTTCCATATCCAAACTATGCATATATATGGGGGGATGGGGAACGAATAGATGTTAAAAGTGTATGGGCACCATAAAAAGTGGTTGTTCTGTTAAAGGGGTTCTCCGGGTACAGAGCTGAACCCGGACATAGCTCCATTTTCACCCAGGCAGCCCCCCTGAGTTGAGCATTGGAGCAGTTCATGCTCCTATGCTCTCCTTTGCCCTGCGCTAGATCGCGCAGGGCAAAGGCATTTTTAAGAGTTCCGGTGACGTACCAGGCTCTCCATGGAGCTGCCAGGAAGCCCAGTGACGTCACCGGGACTGATGGGCAGGCTTTAGCGTTGGCCTAGACAGTAAAACGGCTAAGGCAGCGCTAAAGCACGCCCATCAAAGCCGGTGAGGTCACCGAACACACTGCTGGGCAGAAGCTTCCGCCCGGCAGTGTGTTATTGTAAACAAAAGAGCCCGTGCCCTGCGATCTAGCGCAGGGCAAGGGAGCACATCAGGGGGGCTTCCCAACATCAGGGGGGCTGCCTGGGTGAAAATAAGTGTATGTCCGGGTTCAGCTCTGAACCAGACAACCCCTTTAAAGGGGTTGCATATTGATGAGTTCAGCATCTTGAGGACCCTAAAATTGCATACTTCTATAAATAACTATGTAAAATCCCAGAGTGGTGTTACCACTTCTACACCCTGCTACTATCTTTAATGGTCTAACCTGAATGTCGCCTTTGTATTTTTGTCCAGGTCCTATACACTGTGCATTTATGATAATGTTATGTAACTGTTCATGTAATGTGCCTGGTTTACCAGCAGGTGGCAGCAAACACGGCAGAGCTATAGTTAGATAGAATGGAACTCACCATTCCATTCCCCCCCCCCCCTTCCTTTTGGTCAGAAGTGGGCCAGTCCTGCTCGCTAGCTGAAGGAGGTGGGGCAGTTCTGTGATTGTGTGCAGGACACAGCCCAGGAGAGGTAACAGATCAAGAACTTGGTCTCAAGGCTCATTCATATGGCTGCAGAATGGATCTGTGTTGTACACATTCAGAATATTATGGATTTGCCTTTGTGGTATTACAGGACCAGCAAATTTTAACAAATCTCATACACAAGCTGCTGACAAGATTCACACTCTAAATTGATTGATTTCTGACCCATAGTCTGCATTGTGCAATGTAAAATCCACAACAAATCCACGTGTAACTCATGAAGATTTTGGCTCCCTGTCGAACTTTATGTCCTGACTGCAAATAACTATATACCACACGTGACCACTGCAGCCAATCACTGGCCTCAGTCGTATACCACTAAGGTCAGCGACTGGCTGCAGCAGACACGTGTGATGTACAAGCATGACATGGCTGCAGTGTCCAGGAGGATAGGAGGGGGATCGGGACCGAAAGTATTGTTTTTATTAATCTGGCACTATCCCTTTTTTTTTATTAATCTAAGTGTCCCTTTTACAAAAAAAACATCTAAGACAACCTCTTTAAAAGGCATTCTACAAAAGTTATCCTCTAGCTAACCGATCGGTGGGGGTCCTAGTGGTCGGGTGTCCTATGTTCCAATCCTGATGGAGGGCAGGACGAGTATGCACCCTGCAGCTCCATTCATTCTCTATAGGACTGCCGCTGTACTCTGCCATCTCCAGTAGTCCCATAGAGAATGAATGAAGTGCTCAGCCTGCAACTCCTTCAGGACAGGAACATGGGATCCCCATACTCAGGATTGGTGGGGGTCCCAGCTGTCAGACTCCCATCAATCAGTAATGTATCCCCTCTCCTGTGGATATGGGCTAACTTTAATACTTGGCCCAACCCCTTTAAGATCCATACAAGAGAAGTAAAGCAATGCGTTTGTAATGTCGCAGAGCAGCTCATACTCACATATCACTTTTGTTAAAAACCACTGCTCTAGGCACACACACCCATCATATTCCAATGTGGGAAACTGTGAGTAGTAGTCTATCAGCCATGCTAGTAAAATGTACATTAATTCACCATAATGAAATATTACTCATGCTTCTTACAGTGTGTTATTTCAATATCTCGACAGTTTTTTGGCTTGAGTTGTGCGAAGATGAAACAAATAATTACACATGTAGTCTGGAAAAACTGGAAATTAGAAAGGATGCAGAGAAGACAAACATTTTAATGGCAGTATTTAGCTCATAAGGGCTCGTTCACACTGGCATATCATGGCTACGTACAACCTCTAAGAACACTAAGCAACCTCCAATGTAGGCGCCATGATGGAAGCCATTTTGGTTGTTACCCAGTATTTCCAGAAACAGATATGAAGAAGAAACTGCAGACACCATGCAAACAAGAAGACACAATTCAAACAATTTGAAAGATGAGGACGGCTTAATACTAAAAAATATTTGCAAAACAGTTTTGATTGTATGCCTCTGTTCCCATTATCATCATAGTTTCCATTTTTAAAGTGGTTGACCAGTTTAGAGAAACCATTAGGTAATTCTGAGTTAATGGAGGGGTCCTATGTTTAGGATCAGCATCTCTTGGCAAGAGTGGAAAATAGTTAGCATCTCTCAGTCTGGAGGACCCATCTTGCCCTCCATTACACAAACAACTCAGGGTCATTGTGTAATGCTTAATTTCTCCTGTAGGGGCACTGCAGGGAAATTAAACCGCCAGACTTCACTACAGCATGGGGCACTTTGCTATTAGCTTATTGTCAAGGGACCCTTCTAACAAGCAGAGGATTTTCAAAATGGGGTACCTATTTTGATCATTAGGACAGATTTAGGCCTCTTGCACATGACCATATGGCTTTTTCTGTAATTTGCGGTCTGCAAAAAATACGGATGACGTCCGTGTACATTCAGTTTTTTGCGGAACTGAATAGCTGGCCCCTGATAGAACAGTACTATCCTTGTCCATTATGCGGACAATAATAGGACATGTTCTATCTTTGAACGGAACGGAAATATGGAAACAAAGGGCATACGGAGTACTTTCCGTTTTTTTTGGCAGATATATTGAAATGAATGGTTCCGTATACGGAACGCAAAAAACGGAATGTAAACAGAAAAAAAAACGTTTGTGTGCAAGAGGCCCTAGTTTTATTGGATCGGTTAGATTGGGCTATTCTTGTCTTCAAAAACACCAGATCCACAATGGAGTGAAAAAAACAAACAAAGGTCAATATAATAAGTCTGAATTGTATTAAACGGTGCAGGATGAGCCGAAGTTAGTTATTAGCGAAGTCGAGCGTGGCTTCGTTGAATAAGGCTAGTTTCACACAAGCGGCAAGGAACTCCAGCAGGCAGGGTGAACAGCCTGTCGGATCCGTGCTGCCGCACATGTCGTACCTTTATTTCGGTCGCCTCTCGGCATGCGCTGCCGTGCTGCCACTGGGGCCAGAGCGGTAGTCCGGGGGCACGTGCGCACTAGCGGCAGCACGCATCTGACAGGCTGTTCACCTGCCTGAGTGTGAAACTAGCCTAACTTCGGTAGTTGATTTTTAAAGTAAAACCACCGACTGGTACCTTGGAACCAAAGCCAAGTTCGGTTTCGGTTTTCCACTTTAAAAATCAATTACCCAAGTTATTCAACAAAGTCACGCGCCCATCAGAGGCCAAACATTTTAATACTGTACAGATACGAATCTCCATTTAGTTTTATTCCAAAGTTTTAAATGACTTTTGGATGTAGCATCTGAAGCTCGCTTCTCGGCGTTTTGGCTAAGTTCAAGTGTAGTATCTGTTCTTATCATTTTTTTTACAACATTTCATTGTATTGTACATTGTATTACATTGTATTGTACAGTGACAATAAAGGCATCTTATCTTATCATCACTAAATAGGACCAGAAAATCCCTTTAAGGTTAGCCTATAACGCATATTACTCATAATGTCGTTTTGATGCTTACATTTTCATAAGGTATTGTAAGTTACACTTTAGGAGCATGTATGTACCTGTAATATATGATTACATACAGCTTATGCTGGCAGCAGTCCATGCCCTGGACTCCCTCCTGTCACACTGCGGTTTCCATTAAGGAGTTAAATGTCAGCTTTCATGAGCTAGATGGTAAGCTCTGTTATCAAGGGCCATTAACCTGGGAGAAAAACAAGTGATCTTCTCTTCTTCACACATCATCAAACTCCCCCCAAGTGTTTATGTTTTGCATTCTTTTTCTGCTTGATGATGTGTGAAGAAATATGATTAATTGGTGCTCAGTGCTGAACATTTCTAGATTTTTGATTTGGCAGAGGAATTTAGTAGGCACTTCTTTGAGGTGTCCATAGCAGCAACAGGGTTACATGAGGACTCCTCCCGACTGGACTGGCTGCTCGATGACGAAAGGCAGGCACTAGATTCACTTAATGGGATTGCCAGAAAATCCTGAGTGAAATATGGGAGTGAAATATTGATGACGTATCCTGCAAACGGTCGTTCCAACAATCTGGCCATGTAAACGTGCCGCCGAACACTTGTACACACTAGACAAGGTGTAATAGGTTATATACTGTATGAATCAACCCTAAAAAGGCTTTTCTGGACCTCGTATATGGATGATTTATCCTCAAGTTAGGCAATCAGTATATGAATGGTGGCATCCGACGCCCAACACCCCCACCGATCAACTGTTGTGCCATATCACCGGTGCCGGAACTAACGCTCTGTCCCTTGTATGGTGGACGGAGCTGGTCTCATTCAGCTCCATCCACTACACACAATAGATGGAGCTATAATTTCTACACCAACTTCCAGCACCAGAACAGCTGATAGTTGGGGGTTCAGGGTGTTGGACCCCCGCCAATCTGATATTGATGGCCTAACCTGAGGATAGCCCATTAATATGGAAGGACTGGAAAATACCTTTTAGGGCTCATTCAGACGGCCGTATGAATTAGTCTGTATCCATTCCGCAACTTTGCAGAACGGGTGCGGACCTATTCATTTCAATAGGGCTGCAAAAGATGCAGACAGCACACCGTGTTCGCATCTGTTGTTTCGTTCCACGGCTCCACAGAAAAGCTAGAGCATGTCCTATTCTTGTCCGCAATCGCGAACAAGACTAGGCATTTTCTACTATGGTTGCGGAACACACACGGCCGGTATCCGTGTTTTGCGGATCTACAAAACACTACGACCGTCTGAATGGGCCCTAAGAAACAGACCCTATTGACACGTGATTGGCTGCAACGTCACTTCCAAATGGGACTGTCCATGCTTTATTAGAGGTCCATTGATTCAGAGGATGGGTCTACCGAAGGATCTGTTGATACCGGATGTTGTACCAGTCCAGCCCTACATGTAGCATCAATAATGAGACATATTTACTAAAATAACGGCAGCAAGCCTTCAGCATTATGTTCTCTCTTTGGAAGAAGACGTCAATGATTTATGATGCATTTGTTTTTTTCTCTTGCTGACCACAGTAATTAAATTCTCAGTCATTTTCATCAGCGAGTCATTTTTAGCTTTTACTGCTGAAAAGGAAAACTGCAGGCAGGCCAAGGCACGTTTTACTGTCTTACTCCAAGAGCTGTCTGCCACGATGTCTTCTGTGCAGCAAACACAGTTCTCTACATTCCCCTCCAGCACAGAACGGGTTACATGTACTGGCATGGTTGGAGTGAAGGAAATCCTTTGTGGTCATGTACATGATGTAAACATCTCTACTGTGTGAAGCTATATTTTAATTTAGTAAATTGATGGTGAGACTATGCCAATGATTTGTGTGCAGTATTTTTTTCTTATAAACTAGCTTTAATTCCCTGGAATTTTATTACCAGTCATGAGTAAAGTTAAGGTAACCATCAAACAGGCAGACATTTCAATGACCATCTTTGGACCCATTATGTGCCTTCAGTGAGATTCTGCCCCTTTTTATGGAAAAATGTCAATATCGTATTCACCCACAAGGATTTGCCAACATGGAAATTCTCCATCTGGCAAAAAAAACACCTCCCACCTTAGAGGCACTCTACAAACCACTGAAGGAGGTTTCCGAGACTTTAGGATGGGTCATTTGAATAGGAGCAGCACAGATATGTGTAGTTCTGGAGCCTGGTTCCGATGCTGCATCTTCTGATATTGGCTGATCAGCGGTGTTACTGGAAGTCAGACTTATGCGCATTTGATATTATCCAAAGCATACGTCCTCAACAGTTTAGTCCCCATGAACCATCTAAGTCCACACAGTCCAAAACATTCCTGCAAACCTAACCTGGAAAACCATCGCCATGAGCCATACACTACATTAGATAGTAGCTACTGTATCTCTCCTATAGCCCCCATAAACACACCATTAGACAGGGCATTTATTTCAAAGAAATACGTTACTGCCATACACCTCTTACAGGGCCAGATGAACAAAAGATTGTCCACATTGAAACCCAAACAGCAAACTATGGAGGAATGAAGGTTGAGATCATCGGCCGATCCCAATTACCTGGTTAGTTCAGCATCTATTAAAATAAAACTTAAAATTTTTCATGTGCTCATATATCAGATCAGTTTATGTGATACATGTTACAGCAGTGGCGGCTTGCTGCTGCCGGTGTCCTGTCAAACCTACCAGGCTACTCTCTGCTGGGCCCAGCTACCAGGTCCGCTCTTCTCCCTCACGCAGGCTGCTACCTATCTGTCAGTCAGCCTGTCCCCTGCACCTGTAGGGTGGGCACACGCACCTCCCCATCTCCTAAAGCCAATGGCTGGCAACCAGATTTAGGGCGCTTTCCACAGTAGAAAGGTGCCTGAGCAATAAGGTCCCTCATTCACTTGTTCCTTGCAAAGGTGTTGTTACTGTTGCCTGCCTACATACTGCCCTCTGCCAGTTTCCTGACTCTGTGCCTGATTTATCATAGTATTCCTGTGCTGCCTGCCCTGACCTTGGTTCTGTTTCACGTATTCAAACAAACTCTGCCTGCCCTGAACTTGGCCTTTTACTGACTACAAGTTTCACATTTCCCATCTGTGCTACGCATCGGTGTCGACCACGTGGTTCAGCAGCCAACCACATGGAGACTACTCCAAAATATACCATTCACTGCAGTCCAGATCCTTGTATAGGGGTTAAATGGTGAATACCAGAGAACTGCCAGGATAAAGCCTTTAGCCTTAGCCCTAAGCCAAATGCATTGGTTGTCACAGCAGTTCTACACCCAATAAATTTAGCAGTTGGTAGATTCCATTGTTAACATTGGTCTTCAGAAAAACTTACCCTCTGTGGTCAGTCCTGGACACAGTCCTACAGTAAATATAAACCTGCTAAGGTTATAAATATGACCGGATTAGCCAGGTCACTTGGCTACTTTAGATCTTTTATAGGAACACCTGCAAGAGCACAGAAAATGCATATGAAGCAGATTTGGGTGGGCAGTGTTGAATAAGTTCTTTAGAAAGTCCTTGAACTTCTTGCCAAACGTGTATCTCGGTTAAAAGCACGGTTTCAGTTGGCTTCAATTCCCTTCCATTATCTCATAATGGAATCTGGATCAGGCCAGTTATATTTCAGAAATGTAAGCATCACTGTCAGGTTAATAGCTATATACTGAAGGTAATGTATGATCTAAATTTAATCTATTGATCTGTCTTTTTTCAAACGTAACTTAATACCATTGACAATATTATATGGATGCACATCACGGTGTCACAGTGAGGTCTGTTTAGACACGTAACACTAAATACAAAGCTGAATGCTAATCTGTAAAGTACATCCAGATCCAGTCTTGGAGCTTTTTTGTCATATCTAACTGTAATATATTAATACATAGGGAACTTGCCAATCTTGGCAGCTGTAACCCTAAGGCCCCTTTCACACGAAGCGCGTTTTCCGCGCGGGTACAATGCGTGACGTGAACACATAGCACCCGCACTGAATCCTAACCCACTTATTTCAATGGGTCTGTGTACATAAAAAAAAATTTTTCACGCATCAGTTCTGCGTTGCATTAAAAACGCAGCATGTTCTATATTCTGCGTTTTTCACGCAGCCCTGGCCCCATAGAAGTGAATGGGCCTTCAGTGAAAAACGCATTGCATCCGGAAGCAAGTGCGTGTGCGATGCGTTTTTCACTGATGGTTGCTAAGAGATGTTGTTTGTAAACCTTCAGTTTTTTATCACGCGCGCATCAAAACGCATTGCACCAGTGTGGAAAAAACTGAACAACTGAACGCAATTACAGACAAAACTGACTGAACTTCCTTGCAAAATGGTGCGAGTTTCACTGAACGCACTCTGAACGCATCCGGAGCCAAATCCGTCACGCTCGTGTGAAAGAGGCCTAATAGAGCTGCAGAAGCAATTGCTTCCCGAACAAAATGACCTTCCCAAAATGCTGATAGAAGGGGTGAAATAAAGTATTCATACCTGTTCAGTTTTATGTAAGGCCACACATGTCCACTTTTGGTCCCGTCTGTGCCTCCAAAGGCTCATGCACTTGGCAATGCTGTGTGCGTGCAACTGTACAGCATAAGGGCGCATTCATACAACTGTATTTCGGGTCTGCGTCTTTTGCTTATTGCACACAAACTAATTTATTTCGATGCAGAGAGCACACGGATGTCTTCCTTGTGCTTCCGCATCCATGTGGCCGAGCCGCAAATTATAGAACGTGTCCCATAGACATTTTTAATGGGTCTGCAAAAAGTGCAGGATGCACAAGGACGCATCTGTATTTTGCAGATCCTGCGATTTGCACTCTTACCCATAGAATAGACCCCTGAGCACCCATCTGCCATCCCATATTTGTTCCATAAGGCACAATATTTTTCCCTAGAAACATTGGGGGTCATTTATTAAGACTGGCAATTTGGATGCCGGTCTTAATTCACCTGCACTGGCAGAGGATGCTTCAAAGTTTTGTGCCTCTACAAAACTTTGATTCTTGGTGCCGCCAGCTGTGCGACACGGTTTAAACTATGCCTGCTCCCTTGCTGGCGTAATTTAAGACTATTTTCCAAACCATAAACTGGGGTGGAAAATGATGAAAGAGATGGACCGGCTAGCCCACCCTCTTCCCTGTCCACACCACGCCCCTTTTTTCCGCCACCTCGGAAAAGGGGCGTGAGCAGGGAAAAGTTTCAGATTTTGCTGCAAAACCCCTTGGCTTAAGGCCTAGTTCACACGAACGTATGGCTTTTATAGTTTTTTGCGGTCCGTTTTTCACAGATCCGTTGTTACGTTTTTGAGTTCCGTTGTGTTTCCGTTTCCTTTCCGTTTTTCCGTATGCCATGTACAGTATACAGTAATTTACATAGAAAAAATTGGGCTGGGCATAACATTTTCAATAGATAGTTCAGAAAAAACTGAACGGATACGGAAGACATACGGATGCATTTCCGTATGTGTTCAGTTTTTTTTGCGGACCCATTGACTTGAATGGAGCCACGGAATGTGATTTGCGGGCAATAATAGGACATGTTCTATCTTTCAACGGAACGGAAAAGCATAAATACAGAAAAGGAATGCATACGGAGTACATTCCGTTTTTTTGCGGAACCATTGAAATGAATGGTTCCGTATACGGACCGTATACGGAACACAAAAAAACGGCCCGTACACTCGCAAAAAAAAACGTTCGTGTGAACTAGGCCCAAAACAATAATAAATTACTCCCATTGTTTCTAGGAAAGAATACCTCTAAAATCCATGAGAAAAACAGAAAATATGTCAAGATATAGTATGGGCCTATAGAACTGGAAGGGTGCCATAGAGCACTCCCGAGAAGCATGATTCAATTTCCAATAAGTATAAGGGTAAAAGATGATGACGCCCAAATAGCATACTTGATTAACATCATACCCCTATATGCATTTGGGGACTAAAGTGGCAAAGCAATTTTTTTCATCGCATTCCAAGAGCTATAAATGTTAACTTTTTTGTCAATAGAGCTGTATGAGGGTTTGGAGCTGTTTTTGTGGGATATGTTGTAGTTTTTAATGGCATCATTTTGGGGTACACATAACTTTTATTAACTGGTTAACTTATCACATCCCAAGACCCATAACTTTTTCATTTTTCTTTCTACGGAGCTGTGTAAGGGCTTTTTATTCCGTTTTTGTTTTGGTGGTGAATATACGCAAAAAAACTGTAATTCTGGCATGTTTGTTTTTGTTTTTTTATGGACCTTACCCTGCGGGATAAGTTACATGATAATTGCATAGTGTCAGTCTTTACGAATGTGGCAATATCAAATATGTGGAGAGGTTCTTATTTTAGCTATTTTTTCTATTAAAAGTCTTTTTTTTTCAATGGAAACAGGTGTATTTTTTAACTCAGAAATTTTTAGTCCTATAAAGGGACTTTCATATGCCTTCCTTTGATCGTTCACATAGTACACTGTACTACCTTATGCAGTATAGTGTAATATACTGTCAGTATGATACTGACAGGCAATATCAGGCTACACCTCAGGCACAGCCTGATAGGCATACACTACAGGCAAGGTTGGGGGCCTTCATTAGGCCCTAGACTGAAGTGTACAGACTTCATCACCCCGCAATCTCATTTACAAGGTGCTGATGCCTGAGAGAGGGAGTTTACTTAGATGCCACGGTTGCTATTGACCACGGCATCTAAGGGGGTGAAACCGCCTGGATCGGCACTTCTCCTTGCAAACTGGCAGAAGAAGGAATGGCACATCCTAGAGTCATAAGTATAGATGCTCCAGAATTGTTACTACATGGGGAATGCAAGTAGTTACTAAATCAGACATGTCAGGAGAGGAGACAGGACCTTTGTAACATAGCAACTAGTTCATAATCTAAAGTAGACATTTATCTGGTTGGCCCAGGACCTCACACAATGGTCATAAAAGGTCCAGAAGAAGACAACCCTATCTAGAGCCTGGTGAGATAGGGTTATCTTCTATTCTATTTCTTATGGGATGATATATAAATATCCTACTATATCTCATTAGTTAAATGTTCTGTGCCTACAAAGATTATGATGCAATTAAAAGTGGACATGCCCATCCTCTTCATGGATTGGGGGGGGGGGGGGTTTAAAATAATTTCCTTTGGTAGGTGATAAGTATCTGGTTAATAGGGGTCACTAAAACAAGGGGGTCCCATTCCAGCCTATGAATGGACCGACAGGTCATGTACAGTTGTGTTCAAAATTATTCAACCCCCACTGAAATTGAGTGTTTTGGCCAGTTTGACATTGATTTTGATCATTTCAGTCATCTTGTTTACAATTAAATCAAAGAGGCACTTGTAAGTCAGACAAATATAACATAACATTTATAATGAAATAACCACAAATGTCTTTTCTGTGCTCACATCATTATCAGTTTTATTCAACCCCCAAGTGACATTCAATCTTAGTACTTAGTACAACATCCTTTTCCAGTTATAACAGCTTTTAAACGTGAAGCATAGCTTGACACAAGTGTCTTGCAGCGATCTACGGGTATCTTCGCTCATTCTTCATGGGCCAAAGCCTCCAGATCAGTCACATTCTTAGGCTTGCGCGCTGCAACTGCTTTCTTTAAGTCCCACCAGAGGTTCTCAATCGGATTTAAGTCTGGTGACTGCGATGGCCACTTCAAAATGTTCCAGCCTTTAATCTGCAACCATGCTCTAGTGGACTTGGAGGTATGCTTGGGATCATTGTCCTGTTGATAGGTCCAACGTCTCCCAAGCCTCAGGTTTGTGACGGACTGCATCAAATTTTCATCCACTATCTCCTGGTACTGAAGAGAATTCATGGTACCTTGCACACGCTGAAGCTTCCCTGTACCTGTAGAAGCAAAACAGCCCCAAAGCATGATTGACCCCCCGCCATGCTTCACAGTAGGCAAGGTGTTCTTTTCTTCATAGGCCTTGTTCTTCCTCCTCCAAACATAGCGTTGATCCATGGGCCCAAACAGTTCTAATTTTGTTTCATCAGTCCACAGAACACTATCCCAAAACTTTTGTGGTTTGTCCTCATGACTTTTGGCATACTGCAGTCGACTCTTCTTATTCTTTGGAGACAGCAAGGGGGTGCGCCTGGGAGTTCTGGCATGGAGGCCTTCATTACGCAGTGTGCGCCAGCGCCTTATTGTCTGAGCTGAAACTTCAGTACCCACATCTGACAAATCTTTTTTCAGTTCCTCAGCAGTCACACAGGGACTTTTCTCCACTTTGCGCTTCAGGTAGCGCACAGCAGTCGAAGTCAGCATCTTCTTTCTGCCACGACCAGGTAGCGTTTCAACAGTGCCCTTTGCCTTGAATTTGCGAATGATGCTTCCTATGATGTCTCTTGGTATGTTTAACATCTTTGCAATCTTCTTATAGCCATTGCCATTCCTGTGAAGAGAAATCACCTCTTCTCTTGTCTTCCTGGATCATTCTCTTGACTTCACCATGTTTGTAAACACACCAGTAAATGTCTAGAAGGAGCTGAGTATCACAGTCCTTTTAAATCTGCCTAATTGGTGCTTATTATGCTTGATTGCTGATCCTTGACATCCACAGGTGTTTTCAATACCTGATCGAAAACACTTGAATGAACTTCTGTTCTTAAGAGTGGTAGTCTTTAAGGGGTTGAATAATTGTGTCAATGAAGAAATCACAAAAAAACATTTAATACTGTATTACAAAAACAATTGATGTCATTTTAGTTGCATTTGGTTCTTTAAAAAGTCCTTGTAAGATTTCATTCTGAACACAATTGCAAATGTATTGCATTGGGGGTTGAATAATTTTGAACACAACTGTAGATCTCCATGCTCCATTCATTCTTAATTGCCGGAGATCAGCACAATTCTCTATGTTTGTACCAATGAATAAATATACTTTTCAGAACATATGGGGTATATTTTGAAGAAAATAGAACAAATTCTTGATATCTCAGTCAAAACAGAAGAACACAAATATTAATTTACATGCTCTGATGTATTCCAGCCCCAGAAACATGTTTAACCCCCAACTCTCACTTTCCAAGTAGTTTAAATGCATAGCCTCCAGCAGGACTGTAATCAGAGCAAGTGGCATCTGGTGACATTGAGAATATGTGACCACTTACAAGCTGTGTAGGTTGAGGAAAAGCCAACTACACACCAGCAGTTACATTGTTGGAAACATTTGGTCCCAAGCAAGCATCTCCCTCTCCATGAAGCTAGCATCCCTTAACAGTTGGTAGTCCAGAAGGTTTGGGAGAAAAAAAAAAGAAGAAGAAGAAACAGACGTGTCCATCAAGATGGGAAGAGCAGAATCAGTGCAGATCTCTGAGTGTTGCACGTTAGGCAAGCACAATGGCAATGTAACCGTAGACGGCTGTGCTCGCTCAGGGCTGCAGTTGGTAGGGCTGTTATCAGAGAAGGTTTGCATCAGCACAGCTGTTACATAGGCCCCTCTGCTGCAGATAATGTAAGGGAGAAGATAGATCAAAACATCAATGGGCTCAGGAAAGGAGGGATAACCAGAGGATTACGTGTATTTTATGAAAACAAAATGTCACATCTGTTTGCATTTCATGCTTCCTCTGATCGTTCTATCATCTCCGGACAGGTCACTGTATAACTAATAAATATATATCTATATATGTCCATGTTAAAGTGTATATTAAATCATCCACAAAGAAAACAATTTTAAGGATGGGGCCACTTGCACGAATCCTATCCATATGGTTCTCCACCACAGAGCCATAGGCATCCATGTGGTCCCTGTACAGGTTACAGTATTTATTTTTTATTTTATGCACTTATATAGCGCTACTATATTCCGCAGCACTTTAGCACCCAGCTGTCCCCAATGGGGCTCACAATCTAAGGTCCCTATCAGTATGTCTTTTGAGTGTGGGAGGAAACCGGAGTACCCGGAGGAAACTAACACACACGGGCGAATTGGCCATAGACCTTATAGGGAAATTTCCCGGTGGGCCGATGCACAAGGGGCCACCTAAACCCTCCTCACAGCGGCCAGTGGAAGTTTTTGGGGATGTATTTTGTGCTGCTGGCTGTATTTTGTGATGGACTGTGGTATTTGGCTCTGTTTGGGTGGTATAATGTGCCACAATATGGTGTTGCTGGCCCTGCCTACATCAATTTGGACCCAACTACAAAACAGGGCCACTTTAGTATTTTTTCCAGGAGCCACTTTAAGTTCCCAGTCCGCCCCTGCCAACACAAACACGGGGAGAACATACAAGCTCCATGCAGATGTTATCCTTGGTCGGATTTGAACCTAGGACCCCAGTGCTGACCACTGAGCCAGCTCACTGCCGTGTGTATTATAAAAATACAGAATTCTCTCCTAAAACCAGTGCTTCCAGAATATTTTAGTAACATAGCATCCATAGCTATGGTATATATGAAGGCACATTATGGTTCTAGAGTCTTCCAGTGGTGCAGTATTAAAGGGGTTGTCTAGCCATGATTTTTTTTAAACAGGCTCAGAATGCACTAAAATATTTTTTAAAAATCGCAGATCCTCCACCAGTCCTTAAAGCCCCCATACACACTGGTGTATTGCCAGTCAAACCTGCCGACAATGGCGGGTTCAGCCGACAGTCTAATGTGTGTGGGGACCTTCCGAGTCTGGGAGAGGAGAGAGAAGAATCAAGTGAATAGAATATTTTCGCCCGATCGTTTCGTTCTACCTGGAGTGTTTCTTAGTGACTTTCTACCCTCTCCCTATTTACTACACATATACAGTACATTCGGCTAAGCGTGTGGGGGAGCCAGGAGAGAGATAGCTGTCGGCCAACAGCTAATGAACGTGTGTGGCCACTCAGCTAAATGCTGGCCACATCAGTGACCCACCACAGCCAGTGATTGACTAAGTGGTCATTTCCTGTGTGTCCAGGGCAACCAGGAAGCAGAAACCATGCGGGACACAAGTATCATCAGAACAGGACCATCGGGCGATCTGTGGGTATGATTATTGAAGCGTTTTGAGCCTATTTAAAATAAGTATGAAGCCTTGATATCGCAACGTGCATGAGACCTAAAGTTGTGCTCATTTGAAGCATTTTGGGGGCAATTCCCCTATTTTTTCTTAACCATTAAACAGCAAATAACTTAGGACATTTTCTAGACCTCTTCCTTGAAATCCATATTCTTCAACCTTTGGTTCTCCAGACCTGATCTAAAGAAGGCAAATTTTGAATTGCTAGAAGAGGTATGAATATAATGACATGTTTATCTCCATTTTTGTACGGTAAATGCTGGAGCATACATAGGTCTTTAAGTATTAATTATTGTGTGAAAATCTGATTAGACAACCTCATCTAATGACTTACAGGTCATTACGTATTATTAAAACTGGTCACACTTGATACTACATCCATCCACTGTATATTACTTTTATAACATTTCAGCCTCAGTGTCCACAATGCTCAATTGCCACATTAAACTGCATTGTCAAAACTCAATCTAAGGTCTCATGCACATGGCATTGCCAATACGGTGGCAAATATTGTCCCAACATGTTTGTATTATAAACCCATGGCTCATTTGCCATAATACTATGTGGTTCCCTTTGAATAAAGCCTTAAACTCATGCACATAGTGTTACTTTAGCAGCTTACGCCTGCTGCTGTTCCGCTCCTCCGGGCATGGGTGCAGCTCTATTACCCTGCCACTGCTGCTGGACCCGCTGCCCCTCCCCCGCCCTCCCACAGCTTGCCCAGCTGCTGGAGTCCTCTGTATCTGAGCCTGGCAGCCTTTGGCCTGCTTCATCCCAGTCTCAGCTTTCTCTCGCCATCTTTAGGGTGCATGCGCACACTCCTTCTGGCTCCTAAAGGGCCGGGGCACTAGGGTGGTCACAAGTGTATTTAAGACACCTTCCTTATGGAAGAAGTGTCTGGGCAATAGGTGTTCTAGAGTGGTAGTCCGTGCAAAAGGTCTTCTGTTCCATTTGTCTGCCTATGTACTGACCTCTGCTCGATCCCTGACTTTAACCCTCTGCTGCCTGACCTGTGCCTGATTACTATATTGTCACCACCAGACATCTGAGAAGCTCTGACAGATGTCTTTCAGAACCTCCTCCTTGAGCTTCCTCTTGTTTTGCTTTCATTTTCTCATCTCATTAGCCTCTCTCAGCTGTCACGTAGTTGCACTGATTGCATCCCTTTAAATCCCTTCCCAGACTGCTTCACTTTGCGGTTTATATTCCTTCCTGGAGTGTGTGCATGCTGATCCTACTTCTGAGTCTTCTACAGATAAGTTTTGTTCATTCATTTGTGTTTTTCTGTTTGCTGGATCCCAGGTGACCCTGACTCCCTCCGTATCAAGTGTGGCCGTGTCCCCTCACTATTATAGGGTGTTCAGGTGTTATACAGTCGAGGTATGAGGATATGCGATCATCTACCATTGGGATTTTCACATAGGCTGAGCGGTCAGGGAGAGAGCCAGGTCTGATGCAGGGCTCTCCCTTTTGTTCCTTAGTTTTGGATCCAGTGAGTCGGATATTAATTTTGTGTCTTCTAGTTTCCTGTACACCTTCCGTGACATATATTGACCCTTTGCTGCCTGCCCTGACCTCGGACCTGTTTCACAGACTTACATACACCCTCCCTGCCCTGACCACTGACTGTTACTGACTAGGAGTTGAGCCTGATCTCTCGGTGATTCGCACCAGTGTCTCTGACACCCATCAGCTGCAAACCACACTAAGACTACTCCAGTAAGTAGTGGCTTAGTGGCTCCCCTGCAGCAAAGTCTAGATCCCTGTATAGAGATTAAAGGGTGAATACTAGAAGACTGCCACAATGACGCCCCTAGGTTTAGCCCAAAGTCAAACCTGTTGGTTGACACAGTTTTTTCACACCCACTGATTGTTACACATAGCCATATTATGGTTCCATACAAGCTTCGAGTTTTACGTATCCATAATATGGCACCCATAGAAGTCTCTGGGGCTATACTGTACCTTCCTATGTCATATTTACCTTCTCAACAAATAATAGGATCTTTAAATTTACTGTCTAGTTGCCTAGCTAGCTATCATTTGGGTGAGACGGAAGACTGGATGGATTTCAGTATGTTTGGTTGGGATGCTTGATCCTGTATAGTTCATCCCACCATGTTGGTATAATTCAATTGACCAGATAGTCTGATATTGTTTGTATATACAACCCAACTGTAATCCCTCACAGAAGAGTATTCATCTTTGTATCTTTCGTCATGATATAGATGAAAGAACATGTGAAGGAAAATACGTTTGAAAGTCTTCTCACTAATGACTTGAAGAACTTTTCGAAGAGACATAACATTGACTCGAATATATTGAATGATAAAGGCATTGCTGATAAGAGGAATATATGGAAGCCATTAGGCGTTCCTCATTGTTGCATACGTCATATTTTTTCAAAGTGATTGGTTTTGATGAACATCAAACGGGATGATGAGTGACTTCACTGTTTTGCTATGAATTAGCGGCTTGTAAATCTGCTGAAGGCCCTGTATCTTTTCATGCATAAAAGTCATAAACTCACAAAAAATATGGAAAGTCAAGCCCCAACACAGAACTGACATATGATGGGACCTTCTTGACGCGAACCAGTTTCTCCTGCTCTTCGATAGCTTCAGTACAATCATCTGTTTATCAGTTCACACAATGATATCTTTAGAGAACTGGGATTTTTACATCTTTCATACTTTTTTTTTCACACAGATCAAATGACGGGTTCTAACAGGGGTACATTAGTCACTGACCCATCGCTCAGAAGTGCTTCACTCAAGCATGCTGACTTATGACTTCACTGTCTAACAACGATGGATACACTCTAATACCTTCCTTCTACTTCCATTACAGTCTAAACAAAGCAACCAGTATGGCAAGAAGACAGATGAAAGTCAACTGTACAAAAAAATAAAAATCTTTGCTGAGCCCCTGACATGGAGTTGAAGAATCTGATTGTGTAATGGTTATCTAAGATGTGGCTAGGATCAAGATGTTCTATGGACGTCATATGTGCAAAGACATTTTATGGTGAATCCGAATTAACAGGTTTCCATCATTATAAAAAAAAAATATTAAGATTTTAAAGGGGTTATCCCATTAATTTAAAATACATTTCCCCCTCACTTAAAGGGATTAGGCCATGATTGGTGTAAAAAATGAAAAACATATATTACATGACTATCTCTTTCTAACAAAGCTAGAACCAGCCCTGTACCGCATATGGGTCCAGAGATCTCCACATTCACTGCTCCAATTGCTCTGCTAGATCTTCAGCCTGGGAGCTCAGGGGACGTGTCCTTTTTGCTGCAGCTTTCTCACTTTACCTGCCACAGCTTCTAACAGAACATATGGCTGGTGGCAGAGAAAGATTTAAACTGAGCGCGTGTGACCACCTCAGTGAGGCGGACAAGAAATAAGGAAAAGGACAAACAGCAGGTGGCGCTATATAGATACATTTTATTGAATAACTCACTGGCTATGCAAAAGTTTTAATTACATGCAATTACAAAAGTGTTCAGATCCAGGTGCTGGTTTAAAAAATGTAGAATATCTTTTATGCCACAACCCCTTTACCTACTTATCTGGAGGACTTTCCTTTTTGTGGGTGGACAGTAGCTCATCCAACACTTGCATCTCCCAGGAAGTACTGCAATTTGCTCTTGTTAACCCCTTTCTCCCCTGCATAGAAACTAGCCCCTGAAATATAGCCCCAGAGATGCATATGGTATGTAAAGCTCCCACAGTTTCCTTCTCCACTGTCTAGAGAAGGCATGATCAACCTGCGGCCCTCCAGCTGTTGCAAAACGACAACTCCCAGCATGCCCGAACAGCCTACAGCTATCAGCCTACAGCAGGGCATTGTGGGAGTTGTAGTTTTACATGAGCTGGAGGGCCGCAGGTTGAGCATGCCTGGTCTAGAGTTATAGCTATAAACTTACATGAATTTAGAAGTAGGGATGAATGAATGTAAGTCCTGTGGGCCACTTTACCTGCTTCTCTGTGAGATCATTACACCAGTACTGAGGAGAAGGGAGCAGGGAAGCTACTGAGCACGTTAGTCCACCACTAAATGCAGGAGAATGTGGACCAGAAGTAAAAACCAGCAGGGGGCGCTGCCAGAGAGGAAAATGTAATATACATAAATGAGATATAAACAGTAATACAGCAAAGGGGTCACCAAAACTTGGTTCAATAATTGTAATCTACTACTTAAACCTGTTTTTCTATATGTATAAAAAAAAAATCATATATTGTCCTACTTTAGAACCAGGGCCGGATTGGCCATAGACCTTACAGGGAAATTTCCCCATGGGCCGATGCCCAGGGGGCCGCCTGGGCCCTCCTCACAGCCGGCCAGTGGAAGTTTTAGGGGATGTATTTTGTGCTGCTGGCCGTATTTTAATATGGTATTGCTGGCCCTGCCCCAACTACAAAACAAAACCACTTTTAGTATTTTATCCAGGGGCCCCTTTAAGTTCCCAGTCCGCCCCTGTTTAGTACCATCGTCAACACCAGGCAAATGCAGTGACTGTGCTGCTTCTGGTCTCTGCTGAACTGGAAGTCTAATGTGCTGTCATACATGCACGTCACTGCGGCTGGCCAATCAATGACCTCAGCGGCGATGTGTCAGTAACGGCACACAACAGCAAGCCCAGCAACGGACGGTGGAGAATGAGAGTGATAGTGGCTCTGGCAACGACAACTGTAAACAAGGAAGCAATCCTTGCACCAATACCCCCTGGGGCTTAGAGAGGGTGCATTTTATTGTTCCCTCAGGGTACACCCTGGTGTTGGGGCTTCTGCCAGGTGGTAGCTGGGGTGCCCTTGGTTCAGGTGCAAGGCAGGAGGTGTGTGTGCGGTGGTTGGCATATGGTGGAGTCAGTGACCAGGCCAGTCGCAGTAAGAAAACAACTCTCTCTCTTTGTCAAAGTTCAGGATAGGAATAGTAGTACATCCAACAGTATCAACACGCAATTCCAAGCAAATCACAGTGCAGTTCCTCCCCAAAAGCAATGTATAGATAGCACCAATAATGGAGGTTGTGGAACTTTAGGCATCCAATTGAGGCTCTTAGTAGATGTTTCTGTAATTCTCAGGCTGAGGGGTACAGAAATAAGATATGGCTGGCTGGTGTCGGGCCATCTCAAAGTGTGGAAGGTGTGTTAGCAATGTTTCCCCTCTATTCTGCCATAAACAAGCACACTACCTTGCTGTCTGACTCCAATGAGCAGCCTGGCAGATTCTGGACCTTCTAATCTTCCTTTTCTTTCTGAACTACTATAGGATGAAGTAGATTTAGCTGTTGGGTGCACAAATACATTAAAGAGTAACTACACTTTTTTTGAAACTTTTGATATATCATAGGGACGTATCAAAAGTGTTGATCGGCAGGGGTCCCAGCTCTGAGACCCCCACTGATCGCTAGAACAAGGAGTCAGAACGAAGCTTCTGAGCGCAATACTGAAGATGGTCTCATAGACTTTCTATTGAAACCGTCTTGCGCTCAGCAGCGAGGAGAAGCAGTGCTCGGCTGAGCGCTTCTTTCTGACTCCTCGTTCTAGAGATCGCGGGGGTCTCAGAGCTGGGACCCCCACCGATCAACACTTTTGATATGTCCCTATAACATATCAAAAGTTTCAAAAAAGTGTAGTTATTCTTTACTTAAAAACACAACATTATAACACAACATTTTTGCAGTGACCCTGTTCTGAGGTACTGCAACATGACCACGGGCCGCTGTGGCCATCGGTTGGCCAGCAGCAGTGACTTGCCAGTAAAGGCATGTCACATTTCCGGTCTGGTGGGGATTGGAAGTGCTGGACCCAGACTAATCTGAACAGATGAGGCTTTTTTTTTTTCTTTTTTTTTTACTTTTAGACCATTAACTTAGAGATTTGTTACCAGTCTCGGACAAGCCCTTTAAATCTTGTGGTGGTGTAATAATTAACTGGATGCTAACCACATTGCCTGCATTTTAACACCATTGCCTCCCTCCATTTACAGAGTCATTCTCTAGCAGTATACAGCTAAGTGGGCATTTAGTGACTTCTTCAGTCTCAATAACTGTCGGCCAGATCCTGATGTGTTGTAAAATCAGGCCGTTAATGTATAGCACTAGTGTAAGCTGCATTACAACTTTATTATACTGTTAGATTGACACAAATACAGCTTTGATCATAAGTGGATTGCTTCCCCGTTGTGCCGGTGTTTACCCTTTCATGGACACAATAATGGCTGCATTCACAGTACAGGTAGACTGAGCCTAGGGCTGCCACTTTTAGGAACTTTGAATATGGTAATTGTATTTATTTTTGCCTCTCATTGTGTTCTTTTTTGCTGTAAGGTATGAGTTATATGGTAGGTGGTTCAAAAGCACCTTGGGTGGTACCATTGCTATTTACATGCAGTGCCCAGGGCAAGCCCTGCAGTAAACACGGCCATGGACAATATAGTACTTTGTCAACAACATGGAGAAATAGGACACATGCCACACTCTGACCTCGGAAAGACCACCCTAGCCAAGTAACTATGTGTAGTCTGTGGTCTGTTCCTTCATTGCTATATTGCTTGAATAAATGAACTATAAGTGCTCATATGAAATGCAGCCTGCATAATGTATGTTGTGTATCCCAACTACTGGCCAACAGCTATCATTCCCAATCCCATCATATACATGCATGGCCGCCTTGATCTTATCTCCCCCAAGAGTCAGGAGGACCCCATACATATTTGATGGTCAGCCATGGCAATTGGTAGGTTTGCCTGACATACATTTAATGTGTATGGTCAGATTAAAGGGGTTATCCAATATCATAAACAGCCCCCCCACCATGTGCCGGGCCCCCCACACTGAATATAATTACCCCGCTCCCCACTCCCTGTGCCGCTCCTGGTCCCTGCACCGCTGCTGCTTCTTCTCCCTGTCCTAGTCAGTCCACCCCTGCTTCTGATGTTCCTCGAATCTAGCTCTTAGACCTCATGGACGTGGACCATGTTCATATGACATCCATTTTTTCCAGGCTAATTGAGTTCAATGGTTTGTGGTCCATACTTTGCGGCCCAGTATAGGACATGTTCTATCCTTTGAGGAACAGGACATAAAAATTCAGAAAATTCAAGGATCCGTAGCAATTTACAATGAAGGTCCAGATGGTTGTTACCAGTTGGGGGGTGTTCCTGCACAGTTTAACTTTGGCAGCACTAATTGGATGGCGTCATACTGCTTTTGTGCACATGTGACGGGTGATTGGCTGCAGTTGTCATGTGAACCGTGTTCCGCACAGTCTGACATTGACAGCACTGATTGGATAATGTTGTACTGTGCCGGGGCACCCCCCCCCACCAAACTAGTAACACCCATCTGGACCTTCATTGCAAACTGCTAGTAATTTAGTCATAACCTTTAGCAAGAATAATAAAGGCATGGCACATCATAGGGTCATAAGAACAGATGCTCCAGAAGTGTTATTCAGTGGCGTTGCGAGGGAGGTGCGGTGGGTGCGGGCCGCACCGGGTGACACTAGTCTGATGGGGTGTCACCCGCGGCCCGCCGGAGTTCTCACAAGCAAGTCGGCCCGGCTTGGGTCTATATTTATGTGGATGCTATGTGAATTGGTGGCACCATCTAAATATTTAGTAATAATGTAGGTAATCTTTGTCAGCTCCCTTTCCAGACTTCTCCGACTCCTTCACATCCAGCTTTCCAAATATTGGGTCCCATAACGTCAACTACTTGTGGACTGTTGTAAAATGTCCACCGGGACCACATGTAACACTGCAAGGATGTTCCTTTTTCCATTAAGCCTTCTCTATGGCAATTCCAGCTCTTACAATCTGCTTCCTGTAGATGCAACCCGCTTCCCACTCCTGTAGCTGCAATGAAGACCCCATAGGATTTATTATATTTAAACAATGGGGGGGGGGGGGTTGGGTTGGGGCCTGACATAAGTGGGGTTACGGCAGGTGTGCAGCCCCTGGCTTCATGGCTGGCTCCCTCATTCCAGTCCTATGGCTTGGTTTACCGGGTAATGTCCTGCAAAGAATATAATGCAAGTGACACCATTTTCTACCGCACCGGGTGACACCAGCCCTAGCAACGCCACTGGTGTTATTACATGGGAAATGCAAGTAATTACTAGAACAGGCATGTCAGGAGAGGCGACAGGACCTGTTTTGCCGCTCAGGTCTCCACCCCTCCATTGCCCACTGGTCCTGCAGCGACGATGTGATATTCATTGTTTAGGAGACCACTGCAGTCAATCACCGGCCATTCATGCACATGTGACCATTAGGGTCAGTGATTGGCTGCGGTTGTCATGTGAGCCATGTTCCGCATTTAATAACTGAAAGATCAGCGAGGACTTGAGCGGCGGCTCTGAAGCAACAGGTTTCTGCCCTGTGATAAATTAAAAAAATGTCAGACAACCCCTTTTTACAGGAGGTTGTCAGAATTAGCTGCTTTCTTCCAAAAACAGTGCCACCCCTGTCCACAGGTTGTGCGTGGTATTGCAGTTCAGCTTCATTCATTTGATACCAGACAGAAAACAAACGGAGAGAAGTTGTGCTGCATGTAGAAAAAAAAAAAAGCAGCCATGTTTCTCTAATCCTGTACAACTACTAATATATATGTAAAAGAAACAAAACAATGTTTGATCAAGTAATATTTTACAAAGGAACCTGCTGGGCGTGACATGACGAATAAACAGGTTTCCCCCAATGTGTCAATGTTTTTTTCCAGGATTCCTAAAACAAATCTGGTGTTTAGAGAATGGTGTTTGCAGTGACTTGAAATGTAATCTTGTGTGTGTGGAAGAAGTCAGGAGGAGGGGGGTAAAGCCTCGCGTGTTTGAGGCTGAGTCCCCCTTTCTGAAGAACTGCGAGTCTGGGTAAACTCACTACCGAGAATGAAACTTATACAATGAGAGTCAGTCATATCTCATAGCAGCATCAACAAACCATTTATAACGTCCTCTGGGCTCCAGAACAATGTCGGGCTCTGCAACATACAAGGGGCTTGTGATCAAGTGAAGAAATCCAAGAGTCGTATTTATATTACCACTGGGGGCACGCCCATTTGGGCTCTCCCTATATACAATAGTGATATATAGAGACGCTCTATATTCTATAGGCAAGAGTCACCGACTACTATTCTCATCCTAGCCTCCATGATAGACTTATAGGCAATGAACCACCAATTTTTTTTTTTGCCAGTTAAAACATTTTTTCTAATCAGTTTTTATTTTCTGATTGCAGATTTTTTTTTTATTCTCTTTCCTGAACATGATTATAGGGGGTGGCCATATTTCCTGACCTGTTGTTAACAGCATTTAGACGTATGCTTTACAGCAGGGATGCCCAACCTGCGGCACTCCAGCTGTTGCAAAAATACAACTCCCAGCATGCCTGGATAACCTACAGCTATTAGGGCATGCTGGGCGTTGTAGTTTTGCAACAGCTGGAGGGCCGCAGGTTGAGCATCCCTGCTTTACAGCGTTCACATGTGCCAGACACCATAGACTTATATGGACCAGTGCAGAAGTCAGGAGGGAGTAGATAAGCTGTGATATCACCTATTGAGAATGCTGGATCTTGTGTTATCTGAATATAGGTGATACCTGTTACTCTAATCTTGCCTGTAATGATAAGCAGATAACTGCAGTAAAGCACTATGTACAGACCAAAAAGTAGTGCCTATTATTAGTGCAAAAACTTTATGCTTTTTTTAATACAGTGAGATATCGTGGATCAGTGGTTAGCACGGGTGTCTTGCAACTTACTCACCTCTCCCTCCTGAGACTGCTACACAAGCTGAGCATGCATGTTTATGGAGAAAGAGCGGGATAGAATAGAAGGAAGCCAACAGCTACTGAAGGTGTATGGGCACCTTTAAAATAATTTAAAATAATATTCTCCTAAGTCTATCACCAGCCATGGTCTTCAAGATCTGTTTGAAACGGAGTACTTTATTTTCTGTATTATGCTGCACATTTTCTAATAAACTTTCTTTATGCACCTATATAATTTGGAAGTATTTTAATTTACTACCCCCCCCCCCCCCCCCCCCCCCGGCCGGTTCAGCAACCTCCTGAGCAAGAAATAATTCAGCAGCTTCACTTAGAAAGTTCTCGATTTTAAAGGCTTGTTAATTACGGCAATACCCTCAGACCCATCATTACCGAGGACCATCGTATTTCTTGTTGCAAACTATTCAACAAATATTCACTTTCGACAAAGCTTTTCTTGAAGGTTACAGCTTGTCTCTGGCAGACTGAAGCATGCGGTTGTGCTGGCCTGGAATTCCAGTGTGGTTGCTCTGTCTGCATCTTGAGGTCACTGAATAAGCAATGCATTCCATTGTCTGAATAAATCAGTGGACTCTTGTTTGCGAGGCGATTGCACCGTTAACTTTACCAGTATCATCAGAACCGCGGTGATTTCTGGTATGAAAGCCGCACTTCATCTACAGATTGGTGGCACAAGGCTGGGGGTAAATCTTGTATTACAGTGAACACTGTCACTTCTATTTTGGTGAAGGCAGGGGTGTAGTTAGGGCTGCGGAGGTAGCAGTCCCACCTGGGACCTGGTGCCTAAAGCCTCATTTACAGAAGGGGATTTTTGGGGGATGATTATCGGGAATGAACGTTCATCTGAAACATGTAAATGTATCACCAATCATCTCATGAACAAGCCAAACCTTTAAATCTTAAGGAGTTCCAGTTGTTTATCTGGCATGTACAATCATTGTTTTTTTAGCAGCACTCTGTGGGAAAGAATGATCGTAGTAACGATTGTTCATCCCCATACATTCCCGATAATCACTGCATGTAATTGCAGCTTTTCCATGATCGGGAAGAAATGTTTATTTGAAAGCTGATCCCCAATCATTTTCCAGTCATATCAGCCCTTGTATATGGGCCTTAAGCGGGGCCAAAGATCCCTTTTCCACAAAAGAAGATATCAGTATTATGGTAGGTTGGGGGCACTGCTCACCGATTTGCATTACGACCCAGGAGTTTCAAGTTACGCCACTAAGGGCTCTTTCACATCTGCGTTCTTTTCTTCCGGCATAGAGTTCCGTCGTCGGGGCTCTATGCCGGAAGAATACTGATCAGGATTATCCTAATGCATTCTGAATGGACAGTCCGTCCTTCAGGATGCATCAGGATGTCTTCCGTTCCGGAACGGAACGTTTTTTGGCCGCAGCAAATAGTGCAGCATGCTGCGCTTTTTGCTCCGGCCAAAAATCCGGAACACTTGCCGCAAGGCCGGATCCGGAATGAATGCCCATTGAAAGGCATTGATCCGGATCCGGCCTTAAGCTAAACGTCGTTTCGGCGCATTGCCGGATGCGACGTTTAGCTTTTTCTCAATGGTTACCATGGCTGCCGGGATGCTAAAGTCCTGGCAGCCATGGTAAAGTGTAGTGGGGAGCGGGGAGCAGCATACTTACCATCCGTGCGGCTCCCGGGGCGCTCCAGAGTGACGTCAGGGCGCCCCAAGCGCATGGATGACGTGATCGCATGGATCACATGATCCATGCGCATGGGGCGCTCTGACGTCATTCTGGAGCGCCCCGGGGAGCCGCACGGACTGTAAGTATACTGCTCCCCCGCTCCCCGCTCCTACTATGGCAACCAGGACTTTAATAGCGTCCTGGCTGCCATAGTAACACTGAACGCATTTTGAAGACGGATCCGTCTTCAAATGCTTTCAGTACACTTGCGTTTTTCCGGATCCGGCGTGTAATTCCGGCAAGTGGAGTACACGCCGGATCCGGACAACGCAAGTGTGAAAGAGGCCTAAATGAAGCTCCACCTTGATGCCTCTTTAAAAATGTTCTGTGGTTTGATTCAAATGGGAAGTTAGGTAAAAGGTGTCCTTCACATGTCTTATAGCATTTGAGTTTCTTTCCAGCTTGGTATAATTAAAAAACATTCATTTGGTACACCTTTAACTGTCCTGAATCAGCCTTCCAAAGCTACAAATCCTAATGAATATGATGGTGTCATCCCTGAGAGGTAACTTGGACCACGATGGAACCACCTGAAGCTGTGATACTTCGTCTATAGTACTGGTGTCTTCATATGGGGCAGAGGGATAAGGCTTCCCTATACTTAGGCCCCTGTGTCACCAGGCAGGGAGAAGCCTATATAATAAATACCGTGAAGGGTGGCAGAACAGTCTATCTGCTTGCAAAAACAAATGTGTGTTTTTGAGTTTTATACTAAAATTGCATAGTGGTAGGTAATGACAAACAAAGGGAGTCAGTTAAGGCCAGCACATGCGTTAAAAGATAAACTTTTGAGATATATCAAAAGTTTTGATTGGTGGGGGTCTGAGTGCTGACACCCCTATCGATCCTTAGAATGAGGAGTGAAGCACTCACATATCGTGCTCTCTCTCCTCGCTGCACAAGGACCATCTCAATTCCATCCTCTGCAGCGAGGAGAGAGAGCATGATATAGGCTTGTTTCTCTTTTCGTTCTAGGGATCAATAGAGGGTCTCAGCTCTTAGACCCCCACGCATCAAAACCTTTTGTCTCTATAACATATCAGAAGTTTTACCAAAACTCAGTGACCCTTTAATGTAGAACCGCCAATTAACATAGTAACATAGTTTACAAGGGTGAAAAAAGACATTTGTCCATCCAGTTCGGCCTGTTATCCTGCAAGTTGATCCAGAGGAAGGCAAAAAAAAAAAACTGTGAGGTAGAAGCCAATTTTCCCCACTTAAGGGGAAAGAAAATCCTTCCTGACTCCAATCAGGCAATAACTCCCTGGATCAACGACCCCTCTCTAGTAGCTATAGCCTGTAATATTATTACACTCCAGAAATACATCCAGGCCCCTCTTGAACTCCTTTATTGTACTCACCATCACCACCTCCTCAGGCAGAGAGTTCCATAGTCTCACTGCTCTTACCGTAAAGAATCCTCTTCTATGTTTGTGTACAAACCTTCTTTCCTACATATGCAGAGGATGTCCCCTCGTCACAGTCCTGGGGATAAATAGATGATAGGAGAGATCTCTGTACGGACCCCTGATATATTTATATACAATTATTAGATCTCCCCTCAGTCGTCTTTTTTCTAAAGTGAATAACCCTAATTTTGATAATCTTTCAGGGTACTGTAGTTGCCCCATTCCAGTTATTACTTTAGTTGCCCTCCTCTAAACCCTCTCCAGCTCTGCTATGTCTGCCTTGTTCACAGGAGCCCAGAACTGTACACAGTACTCCATGTGTGGTCTGACTTTAGTGATTTGTAAAGTGGTAGGACTATGTTCTCATCACAGGACATCTATGCCCCTTCTGATGCAACCCATTATCTTATTGGCCTTGGCAGCAGCTGCCTGACACTGGTTTCTACAGCTTAGTTTGCTGTTCACTAAAATTCTTAGGTCCTTTTCCATGTCAGTGTTACCCAGTGTTTTACCATTTAGTGTGTACGGGTGACTTGCATTATTCCTTCCCATGTGCATTACCTTACATTTGTCAGTGTTAATACTCATCTGTTACTTATCTGCCCAAGCCTCTAATCTATCCAGATCCCTCTGTAGTAGTATACTGTCCTCTTCCGTGTTAATTACTTTACACAGTTTAGTGTCATCTGCAAAAATTGATATTTTACTGTGCAAGCCTTCTACAAGATCATCAATAAATATATTGAAGAGAATAGGGCCCAATACTGACCCCTGAGATACCCCACTAGTGACAGTGACCCAATCTGAGTGTGTACCATTAACCTCTTTTCAACCAGCGTCGTAATAGTACGGCGCAGCGGGACATGACTTGCCGCCCAGCCCTGTACTATTACGGCGAGCTGATCCGGCAGGTGCAGGAGCTGCGCCCGTTCAGCTGCAGGGGTCTGGCAGTCACTGATAGCCGGACCCCTGCTGTATGCAGCAGAATCAGTGAAAACACCAATGCCGGCGCATTAACCCTTGATGTGCCGCGGTCAGCGATGACCGCGGCACATGCGATGTGTGGAGGGAGAGAGCTTCCATCGGGTCCCCGCGCTGCTGTGACAGGGACCCGATGGCAGGGAAGGCAGCCCGATGCCTTCCTTAGGCATTGTGGCTGCCTTCCTGTAAGCCTGTGAGATCCAGCCCCCTGGATCTCACAGGCAAGCAGGCTGTGGGTGTATTACAGTCTGTAATACACCTACAGCCAATGCATCACAATACAGAAGTATTGTGATGGATTGTAAAGGGGATCAGACCCCCAAAAGTTGAAGTCCCAGAGTAGGACAAAACATAAAGTGTAAAAAAAAGTTAAAAAATAATAAAGTTTTACAAAAAAAGAAAAAGTTTCAAGTAAAAAAAAAAATGAAAAAGCGTCCTTTTCCCAAAATAAATATTTTTAAAACATAGGGGAAAAAAGAAAAGTAGACAAATTAGGTATCGCCACGTCGGCATTGACCGGCTCTATAAAAATATCACATGACCTAACCCCTCAGGTGAACACCATCAAAAAATAAAAAATAAAAACTATGCTAAAAAAACTTTTTGGGGTCACCTTGCATCACTAAAAGTGCAACCCCAAGCGATCAAAAAGGCGTATGCCCCCCAAAATAGTACAAATCTAACCGTCACCTCATCCTGCAAAAAATGAGCCCCTACCTAAGACAATCGCCCAAAAGTCATATTTGGTATTGTCTCGTCCGTAACAACCTGCTTTATAAAAATACCATGTGATCTAACCTGCCAGATGAACACTGTAAATAACAAAAAATAAAAACGGTGCCAAAACAGCTATTTTTTGTTACCTTGCCTCACAAAAAGCGTAATATAGAGCAACCAAAAATCATATGCACCCTAAAATAGTACCAACAAAACTGCCACCTTATCCCGTAGTTTCCAAAATGGGGTAATTTTTTTGGAGTTTCTACTCTAGGGGTGCATCAGGGGGTTTCTATTATGTAAGCCTGACAAAGTGACTTCAGACCTGAACTGGTCCTCAAAAAGTGGGTTTTGGAAATGTTCTGAAAAATTTCAAGATTTGCTTCTAAACTTCTAACATCCCCAAAAAATAAAATGGCATTTACAAAATGATCCAAACATGAAATAGACATATGGGGAATGTAACAATGTAATAACTATTTTTGGAGTTATTACTATCTATTATAAAAGTGGAGAAATTGAAATTTGCTAATTTGCTAATTTTTCCAAATTTTTTGTAAATTTGGTATTTTGAAATTAATCAAAAATAATTGAAATTATTTTGAAATTAATCAAAAATAATGAAATTTTTTGACTCAATTTTACCACTGTCATGAAGTACCATATGTGACGAAAAAATAATCTCAGAATGGCCTGGATAAGTAAAAGCGTTTTAAAGTTATTACCGCATAAAGTGACGCATGTCAGATTTGCAAAAAATGGCCTGGACAGGAAGGTGAAAACTGGCCCGGGGTTGAAAGAGTTAATAACCATCCTCTGTTTTCTATTACTGAGCCAGTTAATTACCCACATACAGACATTTTCTCCCAGTCCAAGCATTTTCATTTTATACACTAACCTTTTATGCGGTACAGTGTCAAAGGCTTTGGAGAAGTCCAGATATACGACATCCATTGATTCGCCGCTGTCAAGTCTAAAACTTACCTCCTCATAGAAACTGATTAAATTAGTTTGCCATGACCGATCCCTCATGAAGCCATGCTAATATGGCGTTATTTGCTTATTTTCATTGAGGTAATCCAAGATAGCATCTCTTAGAAAACCTTCAAACAGTTTACCCACGACAGATGTTAAACTTACCGGCCTATAGTTTCCGGGCTCTGTTTTTGGACCTTAGAGTCCTTAAATATCAGAAATAAGGGTCTGGCTATGACATTACTTCTCTTAGGATACGGGGGTGTATGCCATCGGGCCCTGGCGATTTGTCTATTTTAATCTTTTTAAGACACCGCTGTACTTCTTCCTTGGTCAGACAGGGCACTTTTAATGGGGAATTAACTTTCACATTCTGCATTTCATCTGACAGTTTATTTTCTTCAGTGAATACAGTGGAGAAAAAAATATTTAATAGCTTTGCTTTCTCCTCATCGCTCTCTGCAACTCCCCCCTCATTACTCTGTAGAGGGCCGACACCTTCAGATTTATACTTTTTACCATTTATATAATTGAAGAACATTTTAGGGTTCGTTTTGCTCTCTTTGGCAATTAATCTCTCGGTCTTTAGTTTGGCTGCTTTTATTTGTTTTTTAAAAATATTCAATTTTTTTCCTTATAGTTTTTCAGTGTTTCCTCGCCACCCTCCTGTTTTAGTGATTTTCAACTATTATGGAAGGGGGTCTGACTCCCTCAAACCCTCTCTGGTCATTTGTTCAGGGGAAGATAGGGAGCCAGAAATAGTCCACAGAACTACACAGCCTCATCTATTGTGTAGTGAATGGAGCCGTGGAGTTCCAGCGCCTATTTCTGGTGACAAAGCTACCCCCAAACAGATGATCAGCGAGGTGTGGCGTGTCGGACCCCCACCGATCTGATATTAATGACCTATACTAGGGATAGGCAAGTGATGGCTTACTCCTAAATAAGCCCTTTAACTCGGAATTCCCTAATAGGGGATTTGAGTCAGAGCAATGAAGATTTATCAAATTGGTGTAAAGGAAAACTGGTTTAGTCGCCCATAGTAATCAATCACATTGATCCTTTCATTTTCCAAAGGAGCTCGGAAAAATGAAACATGGAATCTGATTGGTGACAACAGGCAACTAAGCCAGTTTTCCTTTGCATCCATTTTGATACATCTACCCCATTGTTTTTTTTTTATATGCTGCAGCGTTACACACATCGGGTGCTACATAGTGAATTATATATGACAGAAAAATCAATTTAGGGCTGTAAATGATATCTATTCTTATGACATAAAGAAGTGATGACTATAAGAACCAAATTAATGTTTATCACTTTGCCATTTCAGGTTACGGCCATTCCTTTAATAATATCCCCTCTCAGATCTAATACCATATGGCGAATGGGACTGGGATCAGATGACAAATGACATAATAACCTATAATGCGCTTGCTGAGTACAAAACGCATCCAGGAGGTCAATTGTAAAACTCATGAACTTGCTCCAGAGCCGTTGGTAGGCTAGAGGATCTCCCGTTCTTCCACATGCTTGCCCCATGTTTGAGTAATGACTTAAACTGTTAATGAGATTTCTCCAGGACAAGCCGGCAATAATTTATTGGGGTCATATATTGATTGAATGGGGCAAATTTGCATTTGACCTCCAAACTATAAAGCAGAGTGATATGTATCTTTGTCTTGAGAACGATGATTAATTGATTAGACACTGCTTCCATAATCGCTTTTTTTCTTCAAAAGTCTGCCTTTTTTTTTTTTTGCTGTCGTGCCTGCTATAGGATGGTTTCAGGGATGGTATCTATTAGTGGCTATTGAATGACTCTCTAAATATACCAGACCTGTGTGAAATAGCTGCCTATTGACTGCAGCTATCTCTATTTTAAGCACTGATCATCCACTAAAATAGGCAAAAAGATAATAAAGCAGCAATAGTAACTAGGCTTTATTTATGTGGCAGCAACATATTCCACAGAGCTATACACAGAGTGAAACCTGTCATATCAGTTCCCAATGAGACCCACAACCCCTTTTCTATGGTCAATTTCAATAGAAGCCAGCTTCCATAGCTAATCTACAGTATGTACTGGATTGTGGGCTGCCACCGGTGTATATAGGAAACGGATATACAGGTATGTAGAGAATAAAGAAAGTTGTGCAAATGATTTCCTGGTTGGATCCAAATCATTGACCCCAGCACTAGAAGACAGCCTGGCTGCTAGAGCTCTTCCTGTGGGTTAATTCCCCTTTTGCTCTGAGCTCATCAGCCCTCCTATATTTGCTCCACCTCTTGCCCGAGCAATTCTTTAGATTCCTTTTGGCTTCAATGGCTTGCTAGGCCCTGAAAAAAAAGCTATAATTGATTTGTCTGTCTGTGTGCCAACTTCTGCCTGTTTCCTGGATCCTGACTCTCTGCTACCTGACCTGACACATGCCTGGTTACTATACTGACCCTGAAATGCCTACCTGGACCTCTGGAATGTTCACATACTTCGTGTATTACCAGATCCCTTGGTGCTTTGAATTGGTGTCTCTGATGCGCATGGGTCAGCAGTAGGGATGAACGAACCAAACTTCACCGGGTTCGGTGTTCAGGTGGGTTAGGAAAATAGAATATAATGGAATAAAAAACTGAAGCCTTTAAGAGACATTTAAGAGGCATTTAAGAGGAAAACAAAGTCCTGCATAGCGGAATCCAGACGGATCCAATATGCTTGGCGGCAGACTTCTATTATCTTAAAGGCTTCTGTTTTGCATTCCATCTACGAATTCCATTATATTCTGTTTTCCTAACCCACCTGAACACCGAACCCGGTGAAGTTCGGGATGGCGAATCCCTAGTCAGCAGTCAGCCCCACCGGTTGGTTGGCACACTCGGTCCATACACACTGCCTGTAAAACATAAGTCATGCAAGATAAGTCCTCACTGCTGTAAAATGTTAATTCATTGATATGATGTAGCTACACATACACCCACATTTACTAATGGGCGTGCACCTTGATTTTACTGTAAATTGCACCAAATTGTGGCATAATTTGACACATCTAGGTTTAGAGAAATGATCAATGTCTTAATGGAAAGGAGGTTATGGTGTAAAATTCTGTCTCAAACTAAGCCAACCAATAGTTAGCATAAAGTTAGATATAAGTGTCTACCCCTGCACCACATTTATCCCCCAGCCTGAGCCCCTGTGATGTGGTGCAGGTCTAGACATCTTGTCCACGTTTATATCATCTACAGGATTACTAAATCTGGCACGTAGTGATTCTACATTTATTCAACATGATGGATGGACTGTCTAGCTCTAAGAATGCCCGAACTGTAAAGAGATTGTCCATTTTTGCCAGGTTTCCTGACAATAAGCTGATCATAGAGTGACCTTCTGCTGGAAATCCTAGTGATCACCCTGAGATGAGCCTGATGGGCTTCGGGTGTTGAATTCCCCTACAGCACCACCAGAGGGGAAATGAAGTATTACACAATCTCTATTGAAATTAAAGAGTCCCCTATCCATTCTCATGGCCCTTGTATCTCTGGCTCCACTGCCATCCATAAAAAATGTGGACAAAGGACCCCTGTTCTAATAATTTGGGTACCAGCAGTAAGACTTCCACTGATCTAACCCCTTTAGGCTACTTTCACACTTGCGTTCGGGGCTCCGCTTGTGAGTTCCATTTGAAGGCTCTCACAAGCGGCCCCGAACGGATCCGTCCAGCCCTAATGCATTCTGAGTGGATGCGGATCCGCTCAGAATGCATCAGTCTGGCACCGTTTGTCCTCCGCTCCGCTCAGCAGGCGGACATCCGAACGCTGCTTGCAGCGTTCGGGTGTCCGCCTGGCTGTGCGGAGGCAAACGGATCCGTCCAGACTTACAATGTAAGTCAATGGGGACGGATCCGTTTGAAGTTGACACAGTATGGCTCAATTTTCAAACGGATCCGTCCCCCATTGACTTTCAATGTAAAGTCAAAACGGATCCGTTTGCACTATCATGAACCAAAAAAAATGCAAACGGATCCGTTCTGGTAATGCAAACGGATCCGTTCTGAACGGAGCCACCGTCTGTATTAATATGAGCGGATCCGTTCAGAACGGATCCGATCGAACGCTAGTGTGAAAGTAGCCTTAAAGGGGTTGTCCGGGATTAAAACATATATTTTTTTAAATAGTTTACTCACTATTACTAGCCGAGTTAAGGTTACCCTGATGTTTTTAGGTGTTTTTTACACTGCTGCATGGATCCTACAGTCCCCAACAGATTGTAGACATTGATGTTTATGTGTGGGATGACTTCCTGCCGCACTGCAGCGCGGCATCTCCTGGTTTCTACTGTCTTTCAACTGGTTCCTGCATCCACCCCCCTCATACATATTCTCCCTCCTACCGCACATGATCCACTCCTTCATCTATCCACCCCCCTCATACATATTCATCCTCCTGCCGCACATCGTCCACTCCTCCATCTATCCACCCCCCTCATACATATTCATCCTCCTGCCGCACATCGTCCGCCCCTCCATCTATCTGCCCCTCCATCTATCCGCCCTCTCATACATATTCATCCTCCTGCCGCACATCGTCCGCCCCTCCATCTATCCGCCCCTCCATCTATCCGCCCTCTCATACATATTCTGCCTCCAGCTGCACATATTCCTCCCCCATATTTACGCCCATAAACTCCTCCTAGCTCTCTCTCTCCCATGGGAGGAGTTTTCTATGCTAAGTAGCATAGTGATGTGCCTCCATTAATTAGAAAGCTCCATACCCGGTGACGTCACTGGACCGGAGGGGCGTGGCTTAGCAAGATGTCTGCCAGCCTAGTCACCAGTCCCTCTGTGCGCTCTGCATAATGACTTAGGCTGACGGTGATGTCACCAGGCTCCTTGCGAAGCGGGAGAAGAGGCTTCGCTCGCCTGCAAGGGACCCAGTACGTTATTTTACAAAAATAGTTACTTCTGGCCAATAATTTGATTATCAAAACGGGGCTTCAGAAATGTGTAGCAAAGGTAGGACATGCATGTGTGAAATATGTATGTCACTCTGGTACTATTACACCAATGTCCCCAATCCCGGACGACCCCTTTAATAACTTGCTGTGACTGAATACCCCTTTAATAAACGTTATGTACATGCTATGAATTCCTGATAGGGACCATCTTTGTAGACTGTCTCTAGTATGGGCTACCAGATGGAACAAAGATATGAGGTGCAATATGATTTATATGCAACAACACCAAATACTAATAACATCATCATTGTACTCCACTACTCCTATCAGGTAGCTGAAGTTGTTCAAGTGCTTCCAATTACCATTATAGTAATTTCCACCTTAATTTTGTTCTAATTGAAATGGGGCAATTTTCAAAATAATTAAGTTGAAGCAGCCAACTTCTGGGTTTCATTAGTTTGAATACTGAGACTTCAATACATGTTAAGTGGAGCTAATACTTCTGAAGTTGTGGCTCGCATCGATTTTGCAAAGAGGAAGGCAGGCCCAGTCGCAATCAGTATTTGCAGTCCATGTTTTGGGATTAGAGGGAAGAACTGATGCAAAATTGCAAGAGAAATAATATGGCATGTGAATGGGAATTCATAAATGCTTATTAGTCATTGCTAGTACGTGAGCATTAATAAACATGCCCCAAAGTTTGTTCACTTTTTGGAGTATTTGGATGTGAACCATGTATCTTATACTGGTTAGGAGGATGGCGTCCTATGTATGTGCCCATGTAGCATTGCTCTGTAATCTCTAAGCAGGAACATTATTTGGCTGTGTTCACATGTTGCAGATGCCCCGCAGCCAAGGTGTGCACTTAATGTGGGTGAAACGGCACAGATCTACCATGGTTTTTAAATGGGCTGCAGCTAAAATCAATTTCATTGTTAATAGCCGTGTGGTTATGCAGTTCACCATCAGACTACAATGAGATTACCTTTAGCTGTAGTCAATTTGAAAACCTCTCTGATTAGTTTTGGCCACGTTACTGGCGCACCAAAGTCCACAGTATTTCCACAGTATGTCTTCCACTTGTGAACCCAGTTTGAGCAGATAACCATTCTCCTTACATGGTCTTTCTGTCTGGGTTTTATGCTTGGTAAGTAATCCCTGAAAGCATCTACAATGGTTTTCCAATTCTGATAATGAAGATTGTAATTTATGCAATCCTTTCAACGTCAATGTGTTTCCTAAGGCCTATAAATCCGCTGCTCTTTACAGGTTTTATGGTCTGTCAGGATAATGTAGATTACTTTAATGTACGGTATATGATTTGTGTTTCTGTCCATTGCAGAGTCATGGAAGCAGCAGCTGCGGTAGGAATCACTGGTGATCATGTAGGAACACTCTCCTGGTCTTCCTTCGTGAGGAAGACAAAATGGTAATACTTCTAAAAATCCATTATATATCTGTATTATTCCTGCTGTACCCCAAGCCTGAAAGGTACAGTACAATTGGAACCAAATAACCAACCAGTGCCATTGATTAGCATATTGCCTGAATGCATAAGTTTAGATTACCACTATCAGGTCTAGACTTGACTTGTAACTGGCCTAGTGTTAGTTTGAGTGATGGGTGTCTTAGCTGTAGTCCCTCACCGTCATTTAATGCAGGTGTCAGCTGTTCGCTATGCTGTCTGATTTCCCAAGAATTTGCTTGAGGGTGACAGTAGTGTAGACTGTTCTCTCTGGAGAATATTTACAGGAACTCTCAAGTGTGCTTCCTCTCCTTTCCATCTCTGTACAGGAACCCATCCTCCTGCCAGGAAGCAGGACCAGCCCACTCCTGCCAAGAGGAGAGCTAACCACCCTGTTCCTTGCCAAACTTTTGCTATCCATATACTCAGTGTCAGACTGGGGTGCCTAGGGCCCACCAGTAAAATTTATTTTGGGGGCTCACCTGTACGGATACATTCAAATATTACCTGCTAACACAGCAGCAATATGCTACCAGATGATTGAATATGGAGGTCCCTGCATAGAGAAGTTAGGTCCTGGAGAGAAGAGGACACTGGTAGCTTTCCTCTATACCTAGAAGTCATCTGAGCTCTGATTGTGTCTATAATAATAAACTGGGGATTTTTTAGGTTTTTTGTATGAACACCGGCTTGTTGAGATGCTGTACATTGAATATATGTATATAGTGCACTGTGTTATGTGCCACTTGTGCAGGGGGTGGGAGACTAGGGGCCCACCTTGCTCAGGGGCCCACCGGGGATTCACCTGTACCCCTGTGGGCCAGTCCGAGCCTGCATATACTTACTAGAACCCACTGCCAAAACATACACTATACATAGCCTAGCAATACCAGACTATTTACAATAATTGGAGATATCCCCAGTACTGGGATACTGCACTACTACTCCGAAACAGCTGATTATCAGAGTTGAAGGATGTTGGACCCCTGTTGACAGATGCTTATGATCTATGCTGAGGATAAGCCATCAGTAATATAATCTTGGACAACCCCTCTAAGGTGGCCATACACCTGCAATAGTTCTCGGCGGAATGAACCTTCAGCCAACAGTTATCTTTCCCAATTCCAACAAACACATACATGTTTGGCTCATCAGCTGAGCACATATGTTTTTTCATTGGGGAGAGAGAAGAAAGCCCCTTGCCAGTTACCTCATCTCCTGGAAGAACAAAAGGATCAGGTGTTGAAATTCAACACGCCCAATCCCTCTCGCTCTCAAACTCATCTATTGGAGAAGCGTCCAGAGCTTTCCATAGAGGTTAATTATCTTAGTCGACAATAGTGTAGTGCATACGGGGAATTTAGAGCTCAATCTGAAAGGTGTTTCAAGAGATGAAGTCAAAAGCCCTTTAAACTAATAATGACTACATATTCCACTTATTGTCCATTGCCTCGGGTTGTTGTAAGTCCAGCTGTTCCTGGGCCTAGTCTATTTAGTATCTATGGACTTCTTTTCCAGGTACATATGTCAACTCTTTTGAACTCTATTTGTCTGAAATGAAATACTGTTCTGGAAACAGCCAGAACGGCCTGATAATTTGATTCTACTCCCTGGGCTTATTAGATTTAAAAGTGAGAAAAGTGCTTGGGAAATGCCATTCAACCCTGAAAACACATGCAGGCTAAACTTATCTGGCTGCTATCTCTTCAGGGATCTAAAGTCATCTGTCATGTCTTGTTTTCAGCCTCTTTCTCCTTGGTTATATGGGTGAGCTTGGAACTTTTCCTAATGGAAGGATGCAGTAAAGCACACCATAAAAGTCTGATTGGTGGGGACTGAATCATTAGGACCTCAACCAGTTCAGAGAACAGGGTTATCTGGTCTCCATTCTAGCATTATCAACATCACTGCTGCAGTGGTGGCACGGCAGACTGACTAGGGAAGTGCCTGGGGTCCCATAGCCAGAAGGAGGACCTTACTTATGTACAGTGCTCCCTCAAAATACTATATTAATTGGTTTCGGGATGACCATTGTATGTTGAAACCATTGTAAGTTGAGTCCATAACTCTATGGGAAAGCTAGTAGTTGGTTCCAAAGCTCTAAACTGTCACCTGAGAATAAGAAAACGTGAAGTTTTAAGAAAAATAAGCAGATAACCAATACATATAAAGAAAGTCCTTAAGTAAAAACAGACAGGAATAGATGCTGGAAGTTGTAGATCACTTTCTGTGGTGAGGGCAGGTGCTTCTTCTGGGTCTTGCATAGAAAATAGATGTACCAGAAAAATAAAATGGAGTCGCCGCTCAACTGGTGTCCAAAATAAAAACTCATCCTGGCACAGACAAGGGGCAGTACAGAACATTTAGTATCACAGAGGCGCTACTAGACAACCAATAAAGGTGTTAACCAGTGAAATTGCCATGTTTCTTGGTTGGACCTGAGTTTGAGGCATTGTATGTTAAGTCTAGTTTCAATTTACGATCGGTTAGAAAAGAATATTGTATGTTGAAAATATTGTATCTTGAGAGATCACTATATAGCATTTAAAAAATTTGAGTACATGGCATGCAAGAACAAAGGAAGTAATAAGTGCTTCTCCCGTGCAAGTTGGTTACCTCAACCCAAATTTATCATGGCTCTAGTGGTTGGTAGATCTATGAACTTTAGCTATGGCCGGTGCCCTTCAATAGCTGTTGGTCAAGCTTCCCCATACTCATACATGCTTGGTTTGGCTGAGTGTGAGAATCGGAAGCTCACTGGTGTTGATCGAGCATGCTCAGGCACATGGCAGTGTTCGGCTGAATACCGCATGTGCTCGAGCGCAATGCTCGAGTTTCCTCCCCGCGTGTTTGTTGGCTGCCCTTCACTATAATGCCGTAGCAATGTTGGTTACTGGCATTACAGTGATTGGCTGGCCGGAACGCATCATCGGGTGCTACAAAGCACCCGATGACACGTGTTCGGCTCAGTGTTAGTCAGGGAGAGCTGTGCTGAAGAAGGGAAAGCTAGTGTAGGGAGTGAATATATTATTTTTTTTGTTGAAAAACTTGTCAGAGACCCAAAAGTCCTTTTACGGACTATTGTTATGTGTGGCAGCAGCAATATATATTTTTAGCGCAACCTGCTATTGCTAAAACTTTACAGACCCAAAAGTCCTTTTAATAGTCCTAAATAGCGTGCAATAGTTAGGCCGCTGCAGACAGCGACATCATCTGCCCTACATCTCCTATGTAACGTGTGCGCATCCCAAAAATATCAGTGACATCCAGTGTACTTTTTCCATAGACGGTGTCCGCTGCGGACAGTGACATTAGCTGCGCTACATCTCCGGTCTAACATGTGCACATCCAAAAAATATCAGTGACATCCAGTGTACTATTTCCATAGACGGTGTCCCCTGCGGACAGTGACATTACCTGGGGTACATCTCGTGTGTAACGTTTCCACATCCAAAATACCTGTGACACTCCCTGTAATTTTTTATTAGGCGCTGATGACATCAGCGACATTATCTCCGGAATTTCTCCTGTGTAACGTTTCCACTAGAGGTGGGAAGACGAATATTGTTGGATTCAAGGGATTCGTGGACTCGAATCCCGACCTCATTTACTAAATTTAAATCCGACGAATCCATGACAGCGGGGACCGGTGCAGTCCCTGTATTCTAATGCACCGGCCCCGCTCACTGTAGTATAAGCTTATGATCTAACCTGCATTGTTAAGATATAATAATCCATCTGTATTACTTACATTACAACATTAAGTTCCATAGCAGACAGGAGGGAGGAGGCAGCCCGGGAGGACGGGCGGGCGGTGTGTCACTCACTACATCACGTGCCTGCACCGCCCACTTTATGAATGAAGCAGGTGGCCTGGGCGCGTGACGTAGTGAGTGACGCGCCGCCCGCCCGTCCTCCCAGTCTGCCTCCTCTCTCCTCTCTGCTACGGAACTTAATGTTGTTATGTAAGTAATACAGATGGATTATTATATCTTAACAATGCAGGTTAGATCATAAGATTATACTACAGTGAGCGGGGCCGATGTATTTGAATACAGGGACTGCACCGGTCCCCGCTGTCATTCCTAATCCAGATGCCGGCCCCCAGCCCCTGTATTGGGGGTCATTTACACTGCAGGGACACTGTTATGGGGGGGATCTGTGGATAGCACATAGCATAAGATGCTATATATGTGTCATCCACAGATCCCCCATCACAGTGCCATCCAGAGATCCCCCATAACAGTGCCATCCAGAGATCCCCCATAACAGTGCCATCCAGAGATCCCCCATAACAGTGCCATCCAGAGATCCCCCATAACAGAGCCATCCAGAGATCCCCCCATAACAGTGCCATACACAGATCCCCCCATAACAGAGCCATCCTCAGATCTCCCCATAACAGTGCCATCCACAGATCTCCCCATAACAGTGCCATCCACAGATCTCCCCATAACAGTGCCATCCACAGATCTCCCCATAACAGTGCCATCCACAGATCCCCCCCATAGCAGTGTCGTCCACGGATCCCCCATAACAGTGCCATCCACAGATCCCCATAACAGTGCCATCCACAGATCCCCATAACAGTGCTATCCAGAGATCCCGCATAACAGTGCCAGCCACAGATCCCCCATAACAGTGCCATCCACAGATCCCCCATAACAGTGCCATCCACAGATTCCCCCATAACAGTGCCATCCACAGATCCCCCATAACAGTGCCATCCACAGATCCCCCATAACAGTGCCATCCACAGATCCCCCATAACAGTGCCATCCACAGATCCCCCCATAATAGTGCCATCCACAGATCGCCCATAACAGTGCCATCCACAGATCTCCCCCATAACAGTGCCACCCACAGATTGTTTCTTACACCATTAACACAATTCTTATGTATAGGATTTGTAGGATTCGAGATTCGAAAGATTCGATAGATAGAGAACATTTTTCGGATTCGGATTTGAAAAAAATTGGATTCGTCCCACCTCTAGTTTCCACATCCCAAATAGCCGCTGCTGACATCAGCAACATTATCTGCGGTATTTCTCCTGTGTGACGTTTCCACATCCCAAATACCTTTTTTTATTTTTTTGCGCCTACACTTTTAAATCCTACGCTACTGTACGTGTGACACACTTTCAAGCATATATAACATTTAATATGAAGAAGACGAGCAGTAAGGGACACGGAAGTGTCTGTGATGCTGATGGTGCACGCAGAGGTCATGGCCCTGGGCAAGTTGAAACTGTGCTTGCTGCCGGAGCACAAGATAAACAATCATCCACGATATCTAGCTTCATGTCCCAGTTTGCAGGGCGGCGCAGGACAACACTCTCTAAGTCAGACCAGTGTGACCAGGTGGTCGGTTGGATTGCAGGAGTTAAGTTGGTTAAGCACCACCCTGTCTTCCACAAAGTCCAGTCTCGGTAGCCAAGCGTCTGGTCAACACAATCCTCACCCTGATCCTTCTTCCTCCCACCGTGGAGAGTCTTGCCAAACAAGTGATCCCACACTCGGATATTCCGAGGCGCTCTTTTTAGCGCCATGAGGATGAGACACAGTTGTCAATAAGGGTCCATTCACACGTCCGTGTGTGTTTGTGGATCCACGGATCTGCGATCCGCAAAACACGGACATCGGCGATGTACGTTCTGCATTTGGCGGACCGCACATCGCCGGCACTTAATAGAAAATGCCTAATCTTGTCCGCAATTGCGGACAAGAATAGGACACGTTCTATTTTTCCGGGAACTAAATTGCGGACCCGAAAGTGCGGATCCGCAATTCCGGCTCCAGGCTGCACATCGTGCGGCCGCATAGAAATGAATGGGTCCGCAATTCCGTTCCACAAATTATGGAACGAAATTGCGGACGTGTGAATGGAGCTTAAAAGGGTATTATCATCTTAATGATCACTGTTAAATCTGTTAATGATTTAACAGTGATCATTTTTCTAAATATATTTTATTAACAAATCCCCACCCCTTAGAAAAAAATAAACCTATACTTACCTGACTGTTGTCTTCCGTCTCCCCTGGTTATGGCCACCGCTCTTCTCAGAAATCGCGGTGGCCGTGTGTGCGCAGATGACTTTTCTTTTCTTCTCCCGGCCGGCCGCACGCTGTACTGAACGCGCACGCCGAGTCCGTGCATGCGCCCTGGTGACTTCTTCCTGGCAAGTATACTATACTGGCCAGGAAGAAGTCACCAGGACGCATGCGTGGACTCGGCATGACTTGAGGTTTAACTGAGGTTGTTGTTAGGTCAACAAGTCAGGAGGATGAGCAGAGTGAGGAAGTGGAAGAGGAGGTGATGGACGATGAAGTCACTGACCCAACCTGGGAAGGTTGCAAGCCGAGCGAGGACAGCAGTATAGAGGGGGGGATCCGTAGGATTCCACACCAAACAGGCCTGCAACTGTTCCCCTGAGCACACCCTTGCGTAAATCTCCCTTGCCAAGGGGTAGGTGTTCCGAAGTGTGGCGCTTTTTTGAGGAAAGTGCGGACGACAAAAGAATTGTAATTTGAAACCTGTGCCATACAAAAATGAGCAGGGGCGTGAACACTAGCAACCTCCCCACCACCAGCATGATCCGCCACACGGCATCAAAGCACCGTAATAGGTGGGCCGAACGCCTAGGTCCACAATCTGTGTCTGCGGGTCACACCACTGCCTCCTCTTCCCCTGTGTTACTTGCTGGCCAATGCCCTGTTGAAGGCACAGGCCCGGATGCCTCCCACCCTGCACCTGGACCATCAGCGACAACATCCACTTTCATGTCCCAGCGCAGCGTACAAATGTCCTTACCCCAGGCATTTGAACGCAAGCGCAAATACCCAGCCACCCACCCACAGGCCATAGCACTAAATGCGCAACTTTTAAAATTACTGGCCCTGGAAATGTTGCCATTTAGGCTTGTGGACACTGAGGCATTCCGCAGCCTGATGTCGGCAGCCGTCGTTCGTTATGCAGTCCCCAGCCGCCACTATTTTTCACGGTGTGCCGTGCCCGCCTTACACCAGCATGTGTCCCGTAACATCACCCGTGCCCTGACCAACGCAGTTACTGGGAAGGTCCACTTAACCACATGGACAAGTGCTTTCAGCCAGGGATGCTACATTTCCCTGACGGCACACTAGGTGAACGTTGTGGAGGCCGGGAGCGAGTCGTACCCTGGGATGGCACAGGTGCTAACGACGCCAAGGATTGCGGGCCCTAATTCCATCAGGGTTTCCGCCACCACCTACGTTAGTGGCTCCAACCCCCACTTCTCCTCCTCCGCCTCCTCCTCCATTTCCACCTTAGAATGATCCTCTTGCAGCACCAATCAGCCATCAGTCGGTAGCTGGAAGCAGTGTAGCACTGCAGTGGGGAAGCGTCAACAGGCTGTGCTTAAGCTGTTCTGCTTAGGTGACAAACAGCACACCGCCGCAGAGCTGCGGCAGGGTATAAGGGACCAGACTGAGCTGTGGCTCTCGCCACTCAACCTAGAACCAGGCGTGGTTGTGTCTGATAATGGCCGTAACTTGGTGGCGGCTTTGGAGCTCAGCAAGCTCACACACATTACATGCCTAGCCCACGTCTTCAACTTAGTGGTTCAGCGGTTTCTCAAAACCTACCCCAATTTGCCGGAGCTACTGGTGAAGGTGCACCGCGTGTGTACTCATTTTCGCAAGTCATCAGCAGCTTCCGCCGGTCTGTCAACGCTGTAGCAGCGCTTACAATTTCCAGCTCACCAACTGTTGTGCGACGTGAGCACGTGCTGGAACTCTACGTTCCACATGTTGGCCAGGCTTTGTGAGCAGCAGAGGGCAGTAGTGGAATACCAGCTGCAACATGGTCGTCGTCTTTCCAGTCAGATTCCGCTCTTCACAAGCGAGGAGTGGGCATCGATGTCCGACCTCTGTGAGGTTTTAAGAAACTTTGAGGAATCAACACAGATGGTGAGCGGCGATAATGCTATTATCAGCGTAACCATCCCACTTCTGTGTCTACTCAAATGCTTGCTGCTCACAATTAAGGCTGACGCTTTGCATGTGGAAGAGGTGGAAATGGGGGAAGACATTACACAGGGTGATAGCCAGACCACCCTCAGTTCGTCTTCTCTGCGCAAATTGGATGATGATAATGAGGAGGAGACGGTTGCCTGCACTACAGAGGGTAGTACCCATGGAAGTTTAATTCCATCTGTTCAGCGTAGATGGCAGAAGAGGAGGAAGAGGATGAGGAGATTGAGAGTCATCCTCCTGATGATGACAGCGAAGTCTTGCCTGTTGGGACTCTAGCACACATGGCTGACTTTATGTTAGGCTGCCTTTCCCGTGACCCACGCGTTTTACGCATTTTGGACAACACTGATTACTGGTTGTTCACCCTTCTCGACCCTTGCTCCAAAGAGAACTTCTCATCTCTCATTCCTGTGGTGGAGAGGACGAGCAAAATGGTGCGATACCAGACGGTTCTTGTGGAAAAATTGCTCCAAAAAATTACAGCTTGCAACGCTGGCGGCAGAGTACGTAGTTCCTTGGGCAACCGAGGGGGGGGAGACAAGGGGAACACACAGCAGTTCCAACAGAGGCAGGGCAACACTCTCCAAAGCCTGGGACAGTTTCATGACATCCTGCCAGCACCCTCACCCTGATGTGTGGCCTAGTGTTACAAGGAGGGAAACATTTTGGAAGATGGTGAAGGAGTACATAGCAGACCGTGTCAGAGTCCTCAATGATCCCTCTGTGCCTTACAACTACTGTGTGTCCAAGCTGGACACGTGACACCAGCGTTTTGTCAGAGAGGGTATTTAGTGCTGCTGGGGGCATAATAACTGATAAGCGCATCCGCCTCTCAACTGAAAATGCTGACAGGTTGACTCTTATAAAAATGAACAAGACCTGGATTGCCCCTGACTTCTCTACTCCACCAGAGGAAAGCGGCTGAACATAGAGGCACTTTAAATGTGTTTTTCATAATGTACTGAATACACTGTATTCCCATGCACCCCTTCCTCCACAAAAAAGGGTATATGGTTCAATCTTCCTTTTCGCGTCCTCCTCTTCCATCATATCAACATGCTTATTAGTCTGCCCTCGCTCCTAATGTTGTAGAGGGTCCGCTCACCTGCAGGCCCTCACATATAATGTTTTAGAGAGTCAGCTCACCAGCAGGCCCTCATCTACAATATTTTAGAGGACCCTCACCCCTAATATTTTAGATAGTCAGCTCAGCAGCAGGCCCTCGCCCGTAATGTTTTAGAGGGACACCAGCAGGCCCTTGCTCCTAATGTTTTTGAGGGTCATCAGCAGGCCATCAATCATAATTTTTCAAGGGTGTATGATGCCCTCCTTTATGTGTAATAAAGTGTGTATTGGAGTGCCAGTTCCTTGTAATTTTTGGAAGCCCTTTCACTTAGTGCATAGGCTTTATGAATGTAGGAGTCCCACTACTTGAACAATTGTACCACAATGTGAATGAGGCCCTCCTTTATGTGATATACAGGTTGTATAGGATTGCCTCTTCCTTGTAATTTTGGGCAGCACTTGCACTTTATATACAAGTAAATATACAGGAAAGAATGTTTCCTAACAATTTTCCCTCTAAAATTGATTTTGTCTTCAGTTTTGTGCGTGTTATTGTCAGTCTGTAAAAATGGGCATACTACTCGGACAACATCGTTCCCAGCAGCGACCTGGGAGTCCAAGATGCATCCAGACATCCTCCCCATGCTTTTCTCCGAACCATTTCGGTGGGGTTTCCATTAATTTCTGACCTTTTCTTATGAACCAGACACCGACCCCTCTTTAGAGCAGGGGGTGCCTGGTTTAATGCTTGGGTTCTCCCATTGCCTTCCATTGTGCTCGGGTGCTCGGACCCGAACACACGAGCACTTTGGTGCTCGATCAACACTAAAGCTCACCATACACATTAGATAGTCTGCCGCTCTGAGAGAAAACAGCGGGTTTGGACAACAAAACCCTAACGTGTATGGGAGCCTTAAGTGGTGGCCAATATTTGTATGGGAAACAGGAGGCACATTACTAAATCCAGTTCATTTGCCGTCCTTACAATTTACTGCTCAAAGGTAGGTTTCCTACCAACTTTGCTGAGGACTTGCTGGGGATTTCACCCTGTGTATTGCACCCTCTGTAAAATTCATGACAGAAATCGACATAAATTGACTTTTGCAGCCTTTAAAGTGGTCTTCCAAGACTTTTCTACTGATGACCTGTCCTCTGAATAGCAATCAATTACATATGACGGTAGCATCTCCAGATGAATATTTATTCAGCATACGTACATGAATATGTACAAAAAAGAGCAAGAATAGTGCAACGTTTCGGCTACGTAGTAGCCTTTTTCAAGCATAGTATTCCGGTAAAATCTATAAGGCCCAAAAGTGCTGCTCCTATTTACTATTGCTGTCCTCTGAATAGGTCATTAGTATCTGATCGGTAGGGGTCCAACACCCGGGACCCCCACCGATCAGCTGTTTGAGAAGGCACCGGCGCTCGCAGTAGTGCCGTGACCTTCTCTCTGCTCACCAAGCCGTGCTATCCACTTGATAGGGCTGTGCTTGCTATCGCAGCTTAACCCCATTTACTTCAAAGGCTATGTGAATGATGAACGTGACATTCCATGGCCTAGGCTAAGCTGAGAGAAGGCCAATGCACTACTGTGAGCGCTGGTGCCTTCTCAAACATTGATCAGCGGGAGTCCTGGGTGTCAGAACTCCACCATTCAGATACTGATGACCTATTCATAGGAGATGCATCATCTTCACTGATCTCAGTATTAATACTTGTACATCAATGCAAAAAGTAACAAGTCGTAATTATTTCTATTCATATTTTGTTGCAGTGGGATATGATGGCTTTTAACGCAATTAACTTTGGCATAAGAGGCTGACTTGTTGGGGCAGGCTGGCCAGATGCACACTTACTTTGAAAAGCAAGGAGTGAAAATTGAGACAAATTAGGTTACACCTTCATTTCCTCAACCTCTCTGTTCCTTGCCAATTAGATGTGTCCATATTGTCTGCCTTAAAGTGTGAACGTCACATCTAAGTTGATTATGCTAGACAGGCATGTTGATTGTATAATGAATGCTATTCTTGTATGTGTGAATTATATATCCTAAGTGTTGTTGGTTTCCCTAATTTTAGAACTGCTTTTAGGTAGGATTGATCAGAGCAGATTAGGACCAGAGTAAAAGTGTATGAACATCTATGTATCCCCCAAAAAGCTTCATATATAGAGCTTCTATATAAAAGGGAAAGCAAATAATTGTTTTTGACCACCTTATCATGTGAAACCAGGTCAACAAATACAAGTCTTGTTCTGTGGATTTAATACTCAAGTTCGAGCAACAAGAATAAAAGTCTTTTTGGCCATCCACATGTTCAACCCTCTGAACAAGAATTAGGTTGTCCTCACAACATTTTATATATATTGGGTTGGAAGATAACTGGTGAAGGAAGCCATCTCCTGACTTGAAGGAGTCATCCGGTGGTTAATGTAAAAAATGTGGCATCATACAGTACATGATAATCTCTTTCTAACAAAGCTAGAACCAGTCCTGTACCTCACATGGAACCAAAGATCTCCCCATTCGTTGCACAGTTGCTCTGCTAGATTTATATCAAGCCAGAAGCTCAGGAAAAATGTCCTTTCTGCTGTAGCTCTCTTCCTATCACAGCTCAGGAGGGACTTGAAGGATGGAACTGAGCATGTGAGTCCACCTCAGTGAGGTGGACAGAGAAATAAGAAAAATAACAAACAGCAGGTGGCGCTATACAGATACATTTTATTGAATAACTCACTGGCTATAATACATTTTTAATTACATGCAATTATAAAAATATTTAGATCCAGGGGCTGGTTTGAAAACTGCAGAATATTTTTCATGGCACAACCTCTTTAAAACAAAGAAGATGATTGCAGGGCAAAGAATGTCATTTCAAGCCCATAAACACTGCAATATGAGGCCAATGGCCTAATATAATCTACGATTCAACATTAATTGAGGCCTCCTCTAAACCTGAAAAAATCAAGAGAATACTGTCTATAGCGGTGGCAACACCAGATATACTTGGCTAATGTTTGGAAATCTCATAGAAGCGAATGGGGAGAGCTGTGCCTATGCAAGACTACCTCTCCATTCACAAAGGCTGTGGTACCAGGAGGGTCAAGAGACTCCTGTTCTGGAGAGGTAGGTCCTGCAGCTATCAGTGGTCTATAAAAGTTCTCATTCATCCAGGTGATAGTATATCAGTAATAATAAGACAGAGCAATTGGGCTTGTATTTTCTCTTGAAGACATTTCGCTAGTCGTCTGACTGGCTTTCTCAATTTAGAATGACTTGTACAAGGAATCTCTGGCATTAAATACATTCATAGCATTTTTGGCATATACTGTAGATTTATGGCATATTCTGTAGATATTCCATAAATATCTAAGTCGAGAATACCCCTTTAGGCTGTGGTTATGCCATCGTTGTCAGGACATGATGGGAATTGTAGTTTTGCAACCACTGGGATCGCCAGTCTGTAGTAGGGTATTCAAATCACAACAGAACTGCAATTCTGTTTTTTTTTACCTTAAAATTAATCTTATTATTGTCATTGTTTGCCAGTTTGTTTCTTTTTCTTATAAGGCATTCATTATTATTGCTTTTTAGACCATGAAAAACATCTGATGGTCCAATCAATCCACCCCTCCAGACACCACAGCTCTGTACATAGCTATAAAAGTAAGTGGAGTCTGCTATACCACTTCAGAGCCTTGCCTGGCGGATGCTGGCCAGAGATTTTTTTTAATGCGTTATCTCTATATAAACTCTATACGAGCCTCAGTAGCACAGCGTAATCCTTACAAGTATCAAGAACGTAGCATTGGAGAACTGGTAGAGCATTTTACTGCTGGTGCAGATTCTTCTAAGACAACATTTGCACTGGAGAGAATACACATTACAGACAATCACTCAATCCCGTAACTGTTTGCTTTGTATTCTTCAAGACAGCATCATCTTATCAGGGAAGTGTCCTCCAGTAAACAAATCCAGCTGCTCAGGCCATCTCTAGGACAGTGCTGACTCTTTCAACTTGGACGATTAATGAGCCACCAGGGAGAGGCCCTTCACACATACCAATAGTCTTTACTGTAATCACTTTCTGAAATGTGTACATGCTTCCCTCCTGGTACCTGTCATTCTAATCCTGCATTGAAAGGGGCATAGGAGCGTGATTACATTATGACATTTTGCAATGTATTTATTTGAAAATATTTTTTTATGTTTTTATTTTTCCCTTTGGAGCTCACACATTTTGTAGCCCCAAGTACTCACACATACATATCCACTTTTGGGCAATTCTTAGGTAGTCAAGTAGTCAATAGACCCATACTTGGGTCTCTTGACTACCTAAGAATTGCCCCAAAGTGAATTATCAATATCTGCAGGCCGGACAACTTCTTTAAGATCTGGGAGCCTCAGGTTTGGCTCTCTTAAACTCATATGTCCTCCAAGTGGATTCCTATATACTTATAGGAATCCACTTGGAGGACATATGAGTTTAAGAGAGCCATAACCTGAAGCTCCCAGATCTTAAAGGAGTTGTCCGGCCTGCAGATATTGATAATCTATCCTGTGGAAAAATCAGATTGGTTGTGCTGTTTGGGGCAGCCATGTTACCGGAAACTATACAGTGTATAGAAGGCACCTTACACGTTGTAGTTTCCGGCGCTAGCGTCTGCTTGAAATAGCTGACGAGGGGGGTGCCAGGTGTCAGACTCCAACCGATCTGATACTGATGAAATATCCTTAGGATAGGTCATCAATATCCAGTGTCAGATTAGGGTTCCTTGGGCCTACCAGAGGAAATTATTCTTGGGGCACGACCCCTATATCATCAATAAAGTCTAATAGGTTTTAGACCCTAGTGCCAAGTGATTAGCTCAAAGGCTGCTCTAAATGTGTTTTTTCTCTGGTGGGCCAGTCCAACCCTGTCAATATCTGTAACCTGGACAACCCCTTTATGAGGGACCTCCACCTACCATGTGTCATTTATAAAACTGGTGTCACAAGGACCATTAGTTCATCTTAGGTACCAGGATCTTGATAGGACATCCACCTCTGCACATCCTATTACTATTTTACTGGAGTTCAGTAGATCTGGCACCAGTGTGCAAGGCAACAATAATTACTATTAGTTCTAACAGTTACTATAACGAGCACCTGAATTATTATATAGTACCATTGCAGCAACCAGAGGACCTACATTAGTACATAGGTGACTACATTGTATATGGAGCAATTCCCTAATAAACATCTATTTTTGTAGACAGCCATGTCCCTATAGTTGCAAATGCAAGACCATTAGCAGATTATAGGCTGCAGTTGGCACTGGTCATAAAATGCGCATCTAGTGGTCAGATTAAGGGAAGTCGTAAGTATTTCCCTATCCATTATCAGATTCTTCCTGTTTATAAAGGGAGTAATTACGACAACAGAGAAGGTCACATTATAGGGAGGGCAAGAGTGGCAAATGCCCTGGTACGTCCACCATTTCGGGCTGTATTACACTGCCCACAGTTTCCTCATTCATTTCCTCGCTCAATTATATAGATCAATCATTGGGAATGAGCGTTCCTATGAACGCTTGTTCCCCAAAAATAATGCAGTCTAATAGGGCCCTTAGGGGCCTAATAAACTCAGGGTTATTTACAGTAATTACAAGTCTCTGATACTTGGCTTGGAAGCCTAGAACCTGAGCACTGTTACCCGATCACTGTAATTATGTAGCGTATGTCTGTATTACACGTGCACTGTATGGCATTATTCTTTAGGCACCATATAGCTTTGCTATTTGGGAACTCCAGCGTCCTTATATTGTGCATTGCTTGGTGGTATTATTTACATTGGTTGGTACTGTTATTTGCACACTTTATACTAGTTTTTGAAACTAGACTATTCTTGCTGTTATCTGTACCATATTGTATCATTTTCTACTCACACCCAGGATTTTCGGAGCTAGATTTCGAAACAAAAAAAGAGTAACTAGGGACCGCTACAGACTGCGATCTGGTCCTGATAAGAGGTATATTTATGAACTATTGTATACGAATTTGCCTAATTTACAATTTTAATTTCACCTTTGGTTCACCATCGGTGAACTTCTTTAAATGAACATTGAAAGCGTTGAAAATTCATACGATGTCAATCAAATGCCACCTCCGCTGGTTAGAAGTACAATGTACAGTACTATTAAGACGTCATAGAAAAGTCCATCATAACGTTCCAATTGTCCGCCCTATTTTGTTGCATTGTTGGGGGCCAAGCAACGAAAATCAGACTGAAATTGTTATGAAAATGAATCATGATTATATCTTTCTCGCTGGGGCAATTTTCTCACCATGCAGAGGCGATGATGATGGATTTCCTGGAAGCAGCTCAGTGGTGGTCTTTATCTCTAAAATATAGAGTAGTCCAACACCCCGTTGCTAATCATCCAGAAATGAATCAGTAAGATATTGCACTGTACAAGGAAAATTGTGCATATCAACATATGAAAAACATGGTCGTTTCTAAAATGTGTAAGATCCAGATCCCACTGCAGCGCTACTGGTGCTGAGCATCTTCTATACAGACTAAGATCCAGATCAAGACACTAGTACTGAAATGCTGAGAAAATGATGGCCATGTTGACCAGTTACAATGTCATTCTGATTAACTACAGGTATTACAGATGTTTTATTAGCTGAGTTTTCTGGGGGGAAGCCAAGCAATTTCTCTTCAGCGGCCACTGCAGGGGAATTGTAGTATTACATGACGGCCGGATGAATGTAATACATGGACAGCAAGGTCCATCAGAACGGGATCTACTCTATGATGTCAGCGAAGGGCTTACATGTCGCACCTCTCCACAAGTCCACATTGATGGCCTATCATTTAACAGTAATACATCAGCAGTGCAAAATAGTTGCGGCACTCCAATATGTTATGCGGCCCCTTCAATATCTAGGCATATATCCTCATCTGTATGTGTTTTTGGACATACACATTAGATAGAAGTTGGTTGATGGTTGGACAGCAGTTGAACAAACAAACATCTGGTGAATGATCGATTTGAAGACACGGCCATACCCATTTTAGTCCATGTTGGCTGTTATAATTGTTCAATCTGGCCATACATTTTCAAGGAAACCAACAATGGACGAAATAACTTTTTGGGAACCTTCTCTCAAAGTAAGATCTTTCGTCGAACGAATGTTCCTTTTGGTTGAAATCATCCTTTTTGACCAACCTTGGACTAATGTGAATGGCCACCTTTAGCCTTTCTCAAGCCGAGACATCACATCTCTGGATTACGGTAAACGTTTTCTGTTGAATAGCAACCACTATATGAGTGTAGCCCTCCATTTCTTGTCTTCTTGGGGAGGATGTATATAGTTAAGAAGGACTAAGCCCAATTATTTCTACAGATGCTTTTGGAAGTGCCGTCTGCCATGTCGGATTTGTCATCAAAACAGGTGGCTGTGATCCCTTTATTCTGCTGATTGGCAGCTACTAATTTTACACGATGTGGAAATATGAGAATTAAAAAGGTATACATAGAAAATAGATAATGCTAATGATATAATAGATCTAATGGTTGATATGATAAATCACAGATTATTGAGCATTTCATTCATTAATTGGAATCGCTGTTATTCGCAGACAATACAATTGGTCCTGTTGATACAATTAGATCCCAATGATCTCCCCAGATAATTGCTACTTTTCGTTCTGCCACCAATTAAGCTCTAGTCTTTGATGATTTTCAGTTTTTTTTTGTGCTCCCTGTCCCAGATGAAAGGTGCAAACGGCGCATAGCTTCTAACTGACCATCTGTTCATAATAGAGCTTTTTACCTGCAAATGAAACAGCTTATTACTATTGCCAAAGGCTTTCCCTGATAAAAATCTGGACGTTGTTGTCACTTTTAACTTGGCTCTTTGATGCATAAATCGCTATGGCAGCAGCCCACTTCAAAAAAAATCACAAAGAGGTCTCTCCAATACCCTTCACCAGTTGCCCAGGTATTAGGTTTTCCCATCTTGCCTTAGGGCAGGCATGCTGTATCTAACCCCTTGCTGTGACCTTTAAAGGGAACCGTCTGTTGCTTGTGTCTCTAACAGGGGGTGCAGTATTATCTTAAAGAGCATGTGGTCCATGGGTCTTACTTAAGATGATCCAAAATTCAATTATAACTTAATAATATATGTAATATACGAAGGTTTACAAGTCAAGACATTTTAAGCGATATAATCATCTCCAGTATAAATACTGGAATCAGTGACCTAGAAGAAATAACAATACGACGTATAAACATTCAGACATTCTTGGCCAAAAGAGACCCCTGGAATATGCTAGTTCTTCGAGCATAAATCAAAAATTGTGGTTATGCTTTTGCAAACAAAATGTTATTTATAGATGGCACGTTGAGTATTAAAGGGGTTGTCCAGCGAAAAATATTCAACATTTTTCAAAGCAAGACCTGGATCTGAATATTTTTAGTAATTGCATAGAATTACAAATGTAGTCTTGCCACTGAGTTATTCAATAAAATGTATCTGTGTAGCGCCACCTGCTGTTTTGTTCCTTTCCTTATTTCTCAGTCCACCTGCTGAAGTGGACGCACGTGCTCATTTGTATTCTTCAAATGCCGCCAGCTATAGCTACTGTGGGAAGCTGTCACAGTTACAAGGACTGAGCTACAGCCGAAAGGGCATACGCCGTGAGGGAGGACACGGCCCCTCAGCTGTGATAGGGAGAGAGCTGCAGCAGAAAGGGAATGCCCCTGAGAAAGGACATGCCAGCTTGATAGAAATTTAGCAGAACAATTGAAGCAATGAATGGAGAGATCTCTGGATCCATGTGAGGTACAGAGATTGTCATGTGCTATATGATGTCTAATTTTCAATTTTTTTTAAATTAATCATGGGATAACTTCTTGCGCCCCACATTCCAAGCTTTTTAAGTCTCCCTCTGTGACAGAAGGGAGAATCCCCAAAGTTGCCAGAAAACTCAATTGTTAACGCAAATTAATATAACACCATACCTTTTGTGGTCTGATTTGTACAGTTTTCCCAGAAAAATCTGGAATTTTGGCAAGTATACATTGTGGCTCACTGAATAACCATAAGTCATTTGTGTTGGGATGGCCATACATTTTACATTGTTTGGATGACAGCTTTCTCTCCACATACACACACCCATTCCCCATCCCCTGTACAGACATGCTTAGTTTGGCCTTGCATGTGTTCTAATTTAGTAGAGAGAAGTAAGACACTTCCAGACACATCTGGCGGTGGCTTATGTCCTTGAAACTAAAAGGATCAGGCTTGTTGATATCCAACTGCTCCATCCTACTCTCCCCTGACATCTGCCATCGGGTAGAGTCAGGCGGCCCCCATATACATTAGCTAGTCAGCTGGTACCACTAAATTGTTAGAATTGGGCTCAGTTGTGTGCGGTGTGCGGTTCTGCTGCGATACCGCAGCTATAGAGAGACAATTGCTATTGGAACAACTAATTGCAACTGGTGTGATATACCAGTTGCCCCCCCTAAAAAACTGATTGAGGCAGGGGTGTGATATACCTATAATATACTTTCTATATAGTGTATTTGTATTGTGCTGCAGTTGTGTGCGGTTCTGCTGCAATACCGCAGCTATACAGAGGGACAAACGGTATTGGAATAACTAATTGCAACTGGTGTGATATACCTGTTGCCCCCCAAAAAAACAGATTAAGGCATTTGATATACCTGTTTCCAGCAAATAATCATTAAGGGGTTCTATATACCTGCTTCCACAAATATTGCTCTTCTAAAGGGACTTTGGCATAGGGTCATTTTGAAAATTACAGGCAGAGGAAGAGGCAGGTCATTCCGCAGGGGTGGTAGGGGTCGGGCAGGTGCACCAGGCCGGAGCCTAAGTGGGAAATTGGAGAAGGTGCGTGCGACTACGTCAAAGGACGCACCAGAGTTGGTTGAGTGGCTCACTCAGTCTTCTGCTTCTGCACCCTCCTCATCTTTCGTATCTGCACCCTCCTCACTCTCTGCTATGTGCACAGCTCGGTCACATCTGCCGCTCCCAGAATGCCGGCACATGGCTCCCCAGTGTGGGCTTTTTTTAACATGTCCGCTGCTGACAATAGTGTTGCCATCTGCAGCTTGTGCTGTCAACTGCATAAGTCACGGTAAGCCCAAAACTCACCAAGGGACGACCGCCTTAAGAAGGCACCTGGCCTCCCATCACCGAGCCCAATGGGAGCAGCACCATCAGAACCCACAAAGCCACACTCCCTGTGCTCCACATCCTGCCTCTTCTCCTTCTCCTCTCTCTCCTCCCATTTGTCCTCCGCTCCACCTTCCACCGTGCCGTCGCGTTGATCTGGCAAAAGGCAGGCTTTTGTGGCCCAAATGTTCGAACGTAAAAAGTTGATTAGCCGGATAACCCTCTTGCCCAACGGCTGACCGCCGGCTTGTCGGAACTGCTAGCCCGCCAACTACTGGCATATAAACTGGTGGAATTAGAGGCCTTTAGAAAATGTGTGGCCATTGGCACACCGCAATGGAAGGTTCCCGGAAGGAAATATTTCTCCCAGAAGGGCATCCCAGAGCTATATGGCCATGTTCAGCGGCAAGTGAATGTATCTCTGGCACACAGTGTCAGTGCCAATATACATCTGACCACAGACACGTAGTCTAGCAAACACAGGCAGGGAAGGTACATAACTTTTACAGCCCACTGGGTGAACCTTCTGACGGCTGTCAAGCATGCAACCCGTGGCACCCGTGTGGATTTGTTGTTACCGCCACGGATTGCATGCAGGCCTGCCTCTTCTTCTCCTCCTCCTACTTCATCCTCCGTCTCCTCCTCGGCTGACTCCTCCTTTTCCACTGCTACCTACCTCTTCCGCCCCCATCTCCCCAGAACCTATTCGACGTGCCAGGTGAGACGTTGCCAGGCTGTGCTGTTGCTGTTGTGCCTGGAAGCCAAGAGCCACACCGGTCCTGCACTCCTTTCAGCTCTGCGGTCACAGACCGATCAGTGGCTGACGCCGCTCAATTTGACAGTTGGTAAAGTGGTGTGCAACAATGGTGCCAATCTGCTAAGCGGGCTGAAACAGGGCAAAATGGCACAAGTGCCGTGTATAGCACACGTCCTGTCTTGCGGCAGGACAGGAAAATCTTTGTCCATTTTAGAAGACCTTACACGGCCATGGCTTTCCTTGCTGACGTTCAGCGGCGACACCACTTGCCTGTCAGACGTCTGATTTGTGACTGCCCGATGCGCTGGAACTCCACCTTGTGTATGCTTGATAGGCTGCTCCAGCAGAAACGTGCTGTTAACGACTACCTGTACAAACTCTGTGGCAGGACAGGTTCTAGGGAGCTTGTCTTTTTTTTCACCACGCCAGTGGCTGCTCATGCGCGACGCATGCAGACTTCTGCGGCCATTTGATGAGATCACGAACCTGGTCAGTCGCAGCCAGGGCGTCATCAGTGACATCATACCTTACGCCTTCTTTCTAGAGCGTGCATTGCGTTGTGTCATTGATCAAGCCGTCGAGGAGCAGGAAGATGAGGAAGTCGCAATGCTGAATGAATTCACAGGGGGGGCTACTCCATCTGAGACAAGCCAGCAGGAGTCAGAAGAGGAGTAATAGGAGGATGGTGGCTGGGGGGAGGAGGAGGAGCAAGAAGAGCAGGCTTTAAACTTTTGTGGGATCCCTGGTGTTGTTCGTGGATGGGGGGATGAGACCAAGCACGACATTCTCCTGGGCGATGAGCAGGAGCAAGGCCGCTCCACCGCTTCCAATTTAGTGCAAATGGGGGCCTTCATGTTCTTGTGTTTGAAGAGGGACCCCCGTATAAAAAGCATAAAGGTCAAGGACCTGTACTGGGTGGCAATGTACTTTGACCCCTGGTACAAACACAAAATGGCGGACATGTTATTACCAGCATCACAGAGGGCTATCAGAATGCAGCATTTCCAGGCCTTGCTTCGAGAGATGCTGCATACTGCTGTTGCGGGAGCTGGCAGAGGAATTTCCACCCACAGAGAAACAGCTGCAGGTACCAATCCTACCGCGCATGCAAGAAGAGGGAGGTTTGAAGATGTGTTGGTCACTTCGGATATGAGATCATTTTTGCAGCCAGCCCACCGACAGCCACCCTCCGGATCCAGCCTCAGGGAACGCCTAGACCGACAGGTGTCTGACTACATCGGGTTAACGGCGCCGATGTGGAAGCTCTGAGAAGCGAGGAACCCCTTGACTACTGGGTGTGCAGGCTTGACCTGTGGCCAGAGCTGGCACACTTTGCCATGGAACTCTTGGCTTTCCCCTCGTCGAGTGTTCTGTCCGAAAGGACGTTCAGCGCAGAAGGGGGGATCGTGACAGATAAGCGCACTCGCCTAGCTCACGACAGTGTGGACTACCGATACCTCACAGCTTCTAAAAATGAATGAGGCATGGATCTTAGAGGAATTCAACACATGTGACGACCACGTTTAATTGAATTTCACCTATTACCATTGTTTTTTTTTAAAAGGGGGGATTTCGTTAGCTATGTTTTTAATCCAATTTGATATTTTTAGTTCTTTTAAACATATGTATTTGACATGTATTTGTACTGGCCTGCAGTAAAATTGATATCCAATGACCGTCTAATATACCTCTAGCCACATAATTACTTGATGTTTTGTGTCCGGTGAATGAATAATTTCTGGGGCCTGTAGTCAACTGGCCTAAAATAAAGTTTTTCTAGGCTCCAGCAGGGCACATTTTTGAGACTTTCCCTTTAAGACGCATAAAAATGGCCGCTGATTAAAATACCTATTTGTTGTGGGACTTTTTGCCATTTATCCCCCTCTAGTTTGTCACTGTCCATGTTGTGGGACGATTTGTGCACTTCTAGTAAGTATTTGGTGGCTCCAAATATGACCTGAAGGTTTTTCAGTTTCGCCTGCCATTACAGTGAATGGGGCCCGCCACGAACTTGCGGGTCGCAAACATTTGATCGCGTTTGCGGAATCTTCCCGTCCATCACTAATCTTGAGTTCTGAGGTAGAAGCTAAGGAGGGGAAATTTTCCTATCTTGGTTTCTTAAAGGGGTTGTTTAGGAATACATAATTTCGAACAGGTGGCGGCAGCCTATCTCCCCTTCTGAAAAGATCATACTTACCTGCTCACCGCTGCTTCAGTCATTAACGCTGGCTCCTGCCTCCCCATCTTCTGCCCCGGGGTTTGTTTTTTTCCCCCCTGGCATGGCATGGTCACCTGAACCTCTTCAGCCAACCGCTAGTTATAGCGGTGGTGTGTCCAAGCCAGTCGTTGGCTGAACACAATCACTTGACCGTGCCCATGACAGGGAGGAAGACAACAAACCCCGGACGTGAAGATGGACATGTGGGAGCCAGGACGGTGGACCAGAGTGACAGGGAAGCAGGTAGGTATTATTATCCTTTCAGTAGGGTAGGCAGGCTGACGACACCTGTTAGAAATTATATATTCCCAGACAACCCCTTTAACTACTGAAATTTGTGATGAGTAACAAATAATAAGATTCAATATGGTTGAAGGTAGGATCATGCATCTTTTGAGGCCCAGGAGCATCAAGTTGCACATCAACCGGTAAGAAATGATTTCATACAAAAGAGCACTAATATTACAATACGTTACCCCTTGTCTTGCCGGCCCCTGCAGGCAAACATCTTTTCCTTTTAAACAAATTAGCAAGCCCAACGCACAGTGATATGCTCACAGGCACACTTTTGTATTGTATTAGTTAATGTAGGGTAAATTTAATTTTTGTCAACTTTTTTTTTTTTGTTTGCTCAAGGCTAATTTAACATACAATAGAAACTATTAGCGGCATTGTGTTTCATTCCATTTGGTTCCTTACAGCCTTTGGCAGTGTTGAATATCTGCTTTATTTCATAAGGGCTGAGATTATTATGCAGTTTATTAAGCAGTATGTTACCCAACAGTCAGTCAAATGACAGGTCAGTAAATCAGTAAGTCATATTGCCAGGAGGGCTCGTCACCCCACTGATAGGTCATCAATTTACCTTGAAAACTCATCTAAGCTACATGTTGTGTCCCCTACTTGGTGTTTAGTTTCCACATCTATATACATTTGGCTCATAAAGTTTTTCAGGGTTATGCTTTAATAATTAGAAAATACCCGACTATACGCTCCATAGTCTGCTTATGTTCTGGTAGGGTCACCTTAATATTAGCTGACGCTGTATTTTACATGAAATATCCAGTCTTAACACAGGCCAAGTGTCTAGGAACCATCAGAAGACTTGATTCCAGGATCACACTGGCCCACCAGAGTAAGGCTACTTTCACACCTGCGTTTACATTTTCCGGTATTGATATCCGTCATAGGATCTCAATACTGGAGAAAAACGCCTCAGTTTTGTACCCATTCATTGTCAAGGGAGACAAAACGGAACTGAACAGAACGCTCCAAAATGCATTGCGTTCCCATACCGGAGAGCAAACTGCAGTAAGCTGCAGGTTTTCTTTCCGTCCTGGGATGCGGAGCAAAATGGACCCACAATGCAAGTCAATAGGGGACGGATCCATTTTCTCGGACACAATAGAAAACGGATCCGTCCCTCATTGACTTTTAATGGTGATCATGACAGATCCGCCATTGCTATTTTAAAGATAATACAACCGGATCCGTTTATAACGGATGAAGCCGGCTGTATTATCAGAACGGATGCGTTTTTGCTGACCCCTGCCGGATCAGGCAAAAACACAAGTGTGAAAGTAGCCTACCAAAGGATCCACCGGTGGGCCCAGGCTCTGATAAAAAATGGACCCCTAATAAAACCCTAAAGCCTTTAAAGGGTGATGAGACACAGAGGGTGGGCCCTCAAAATAATTTTCTCTGGTGGGCCCAAGGGACTTGATTCTAATAGCCCATTGTGCATTGTACAGTTTATGTGTATGCAGTTCGCATTGTGATGTATGCTAGAATAATGGACTTATGGGTTATTTGAACATTACCCCTAAAAGGTGATAAACCCCCTAAACCCCTAAGCTGCAAAAATGTCAATTTTGCAATCACAAATTAAATGATAGTTAATTTTGAGCAATCTACTTTATGCCTACATAATGGAGGACCTCCACTGAAGAGATGGCACAAATAAATATACCCATTCATATCAAAGGGGAGGCCAAATTAGACGACCACAATTCCCAAACGCCTCTGAGGCTGTTTGTTCGAGTCATACATCAGGCCGCAGTACTAGCCCTAAACTGTGGCCACATTATGACCATTCGGAATGAGGTCGAAGACTTTCAAACCCCACAAAGGGCATCCCCAATGAATAAATATAACAGTAATATAACAATATTTTGTCACTGTATTTCTTCTTTAACGATTGCACCTTGTCTAAATACTTCAATAGGGTGACATAAAAAATATAAAAGGGGAATTTCTCTGAGGCAACATGGATAGTCACTGAGGTAAAGGACATTAAAGTGAGACAACATGTGTCCTGTGCAATGTTTAGTATACAGTGTCAGTTTATTTTGCAAGTGAATAGAACACAAAAGGAAGGGTATGGTGAAGAGGCGTACCAAGTATCACTAATTGTGTGAAATGGTTGCTGGCTGAGAATAAGAGGAGGCGAAAAAAAATACATGCTAGAAAATCCTCAAACTGAAGGAAACCCTATAATTATATCAACCTCAAAGCAGCACGGAAGGGTCCCTAGGGTGTCACTGAGGCTAGGCACGCATATATTGAGCACTTTATCGAATTCCGGTCGGTCTTCAGCTTCTATCAAAGGACCATTAATGAGACCAGAAAAAAAATAAACATAAAAAAAAATATATATATACACATACACACACATATAGCTGTTCTCTCTCTCTCTCTTTATACATATATATATATTAAAGATTGTTCAAATAAAATCAATAAAAAGATTTTAAAAAATAATAGCTTTCTAATTAAAAACATCTGAGGCTCTATAACATAATATATGAACACGCCCGTAAAATAAATAAATAAATGAAATGTAGCGAGATCAACCATTGTATAGTTAGCTAACATATATATTGTGTGTGTGTGTGTGTGTATAAATATATATATATAGCAGATACAGTATGTATATTTTTTTATTTATTTTTTCGTCACTGCTGCAGAAGATACTCCATCACTCAAATAGGAAAATCAAAACTAATTAACTCGAAATTTAAGTTAAAAAAAAATATAGAAAGTTAAGCAAATTTTGCATGCTTTTGAAAAAAATGACCATGATGCATCAGCCAAATTTTCACCAGACACATAAAACCTTGGCTCTGCTCCAGACATGATCTGCTGGCTAGGAAGTACCTAATGTGTGACCTGCCTTTTATGTAACTTCTTAGACAAAGGGATTCTTTCTCCTAGGGAAACCAGTCAAGAAACAAAAGGAGGCAGCAGATTGATTATGTCAAACATGCGATTGAACTGCAATTAGGGATACTAAATTGTACCAATAAACTTCAGCTTCCATGTACAGGAGCCAAACATGAATACATATAAAGCACCCCCACCATCTAGTACATTTCACTCTGGAAACTGTCCAGGAAAAAAGAAAAATGTCCTTAGTACTATTGTATAACATTGCATAGCAATCCCTGAAGACCCACAGTCATCATGCATTATTCATCATGAGAGTTCAGCAAGGGCAAAAAAAAAAAAACTTTGGTCATTTCTAAGGGTCAATGAATACAGTACATAAATATGGTCCTTGTAATTTTTATATATACACATAATAAATAATAAATAAAATACACAAAGATTTACATTCAAATATGTATAGTATTAAATACATAAATGGCTCACTCCAAACCTCAACAAGTGCACTTGTACTGGAAAAATAAGTAAAAATTCATAAAAACAGTAAAGCAGCAGTGAAAACCCGTTCTCTAAGTTCTCTTAAAAATGTTCTAATGTGTTATACCATAAGTAAATATTCAAACAATGGTTGTATAATATATACTGTATATGTATCAGATAATAACCTAAAAATTTACACTTGATTGAAAGTTATTTCAATCAATCCAGAAATGCCTAGAAATATGCAATATCACAGTCCCTCACAGTATAAAAAATAAAGGTTAAAAATCAAGGTAATACGGATGGCTCAAACAGACAAAACAGGAAATGTAAATAGAAAATGAGCCGTCACACAATTATCACAATAGTGTACAAGGCTGGACACAGCCAATATACTGTATGCTTATTAGCGGTCATGGTATTGCTGAAATGGCTGCCTTTAAAAGAAGGGAATAGTTATTGTATGCACTTATATAGCGCTACTATATTCCGTAGCGCTTTACAGACATTAGCATCACGCTGTCCCCAATAGGGCTCACAATCTAAGGTCCCTATCAGTATGTCTTTGGGGTGTGGGAGAAAACCAGGGAACCCAGAAGAAACCTAAACAAACACAGGGAGGACCTAGAAACTCCATGCAGAACGTAACTAGTAATTAGATAGAAATAAAAAATCTCAACGTCAACATAAGTGGATAAAACATCTGTATATACTTAGATAGAGTATTTTTGATGGTTGGGATCTAATTTCTTTCTCTTCTATAGGGTCGGTGAGATTGCTTTACACTTTTATTTGCCCTCACACCGGCACAGCAGAGCACTCGCCATTATAACGGCGATCCCAAACTGGTTCTTGTACCTAGACTCTAACCTGACAGACCCTGGCACTGTTGGACCCAGATTCTCATCTCCTACGCGTTTCGCCAATTTGGGCTCATCAGGGAGTGATAACTTGCATGGTCAGTAGTCAGGTAACACAGGGAGGCAGTGGCCCTTCAGGTATCAATATATGAATGAATAATGGTATAATGGTGTCCTGCTTTTCCAAATAAATAAAAATACACATCAATATCCACTGGTGGATATTATGTGCAGCAATGTATACTACTATAGGGTATCATACTTAGGTACTGCTAGTCCCAGGTAGGATCTTGTTTGTTATGAGTCGACCTCCAGACGGTCAAACCTCTCATATATCGCTGCCCGATGTCTCTAGCCGCTTTATAGTGCATGCAGCTGAAGCAGATCCGCTGGGACGTTTGGATCAATAGGATCGGTATGCAGCTGACACAGATCCGCCTTTTGGTTCAGTATCACTGGTAATTGTGTGATACTCTGAATCCTCCACTTGGGCAGTGAAAGTAAGCTAATGAATACTGGTTAGGCTAGTCCCTATTGTCGTGGCCATGGCATAGTATGTATATGGAGAATTCCAATCGCAATCCATATGGTGCGTTTCTAGCTAGACGAGTTTTCGGAGCAGTCGCTGAACCTTCCTCAGTAGCTAAACAGGAATAATAGTTAAAGCATATAAACTTAGTGATAATTTTCAGAATAAGCTGCGATACATACTTACATAAGTGATAACACTATATTTGACCATTATATGACTTGCGTCTGGCATTTTTAGAAGTTTTCTCCTCTGCATGCAGAATCTCTAATTCTCAGTTGTGTCTGAGCTGGCGGGTGGAAACTTACTGCTCCCCATAGACTACACATAGAAACTGCATATTCCTCTTCCTGTATCTTACTGACTCAGAATCATCCAGAAGTGGCATTAAAGCCAATATATAGAACTAGAAGTACTGAACTGTATAGCTATAAATAAAGCCCTTGGGTGAGAGAATCATTCCTGTGTTGTATCTGTCTCTTTACTTCCTCCCTTAGGGTCCATTCACACGTCCGTTGTTTCTTTCCTGATCTGTTCCGATTTTTGCGGAACAGATCTGGACCCATTCATTTTCAATGGGTCCTGAAAAAAATCGGACAGCACAATGTCTGATTTTTTTTCAGGACCCATTGAAAATGAATGGGTCCAGATCTGTTACGCAAAAAACGGAACATATCAGGAAAGAAACAACGGACGTGTGAATGGACCCTTATCCTCTCTCCTCTCTGTAGACTTCTATAGGATGATGTAACTTGATCCTTCAGTGAGCAGGCAGTCAGTCTCACAAGAAAAAATTTGAGAAAGTCTGTTTGTTTAGAAAGGGAAGAGGGGGGGGGGGAGAAAACATTGGCTAACTTTAGAAAAGGCATTTTTCTCCAATAAGATATATTACAAAGTTTCTTATTCATTTTATTTATTTTACTTCTATAGCATCAACATATTCCACATTATGATCACTCGCTGTGCCCAGTGGAGCTTACAATCTAAATTCCCTGTCAGTATATTTATTATATTCACCTGTACTATTAACTTATGCAAAATTTTGTACAGTAAGCAAAAGGCATAAGCTATTTTTTTTTTTTAACCACTTCAGCCCCGCTAGCTGAAACCCCCTTCATGACCAGAGCACTTTTTACACTTCTGCACTACACTACTTTCACCGTTTATCGCTCGGTCATGCAACTTACCACCCAAATTAATTTTACCTCCTTTTCTTCTCACTAATAGAGCTTTCATTTGGTGGTATTTTATTGCTGCTGACATTTTTACTTTTTTTGTTATTAATCGAAATGTAACGATTTTTTTGCAAAAAAATGACATTTTTCACTTTCAGCTGTAAAATTTTGCAAAAAAAACGACATCCATATATAAATTTTTCGCTAAATTTATAGTTCTACATGTCTTTGATAAAAAAAAAATGTTTGGGCAAAAAAAAAAAATGGTTTGGGTAAAAGTTATAGCGTTTTTGAAGCAGCTCTGACTTTCTGAGCACCTGTCATGTTTCCTGAGGTTCTACAATGCCCAAACAGTAGAAAAACCCCACAAATGACCCCATTTCGGAAAGTAGACACCCTAAGGTATTCGCTGATGGGCATAGTGAGTTCATAGAACTTTTTATTTTTTGTCACAAGTTAGCGGAAAATGATGATGATTTTTTATTTTTATTTTTTTCTAACCAAGTCTCATATTCCATTAACTTGCGACAAAAAATAAAAAATTCTAGGAACTCGCCATGCCCCTCACGGAATACCTTGGGGTGTCTTCTTTCCAAAATGGGGTCACTTGTGGGGTAGTTATACTGCCCTGGCAATTTAGGGGCCCAAATGTGTGAGAAGAACTTTGCAATCAAAATGTGTAAAAAATGACCGGTGAAATCCGAAAGGTGCACTTTGGAATATGTGCCCCTTTGCCCACCTTGGCTGCAAAAAAGTGTCACACATCTGGTATCGCCGTACTCAGGAGAAGTTCGGGAATGTGTTTTGGGGTGTCATTTTACATATACCCATGCTGGGTGAGAGAAATATCTCGGCAAAAGATAACTTTTCCCATTTTTTTATACAAAGTTGGCATTTGACCAAGATATTTTTCTCACCCAGCATGGGTATATGTAAAATGACACCCCAAAACACATTGCCCAACTTCTCCTGAGTACGGCGATACCAGATGTGTGACACTTTTTTGCAGCCTAGATGCGCAAAGGTGCCCAAATTCCTTTTAGGGGGGCATTTTTAGACATTTGGATCCCAGACTTCTTCTCACGCTTTCGGGCCCCTAAAAAGCCAGGGCAGTATAAATACCCCACATGTGACCCCACTTTGGAAAGAAGACACCCCAAGGTATTCAATGAGGGGCCTGGCGAGTTCATAGAAATTTTTTTTTTTTTGCATAAGTTAGCGGATATTGATTTTTTTTGTTTTTTTCTCACAAAGTCTCACTTTCCGCTAACTTAGGACAAAGATTTCAATCTTTCATGGATTCAATATGCCCCTCACGGAATACCTTGGGGTGTCTTCTTTCCGAAATGGGGTCACATGTGGGGTATTTATACTGCCCTGGCTTTTTAGGGGCCCTAAAGCGTGAGAAGAAGTCTGGAATATAAATGTCTAAAAATGTTTACGCATTTGGATTCCGTGAGGGGTATGGTGAGTTCATGTGAGATTTTATTTTTTGACACAAGTTAGTGGAATATGAGACTTAGTAAGAAAAAACAAAAACAAACAAAAAATTTCCGCTAACTTGGGCCAAAAAAATGTCTGAATGGAGCCTTACAGGGGGGTGATCAGGAAGTCTATATGGGTGATCAATGACAGGGGGGTGATCAATGACAGGGGGGTGATCACCCATATAGACTCCCGGATCACCCCCCTGTCATTGATCACCCCCCCTGTAAGGCTCCATTCAGACGTCCGCATGATTTTTACGAATCCATGGATACCAAAACACATGCGGACGTCTGGATGGAGCCCTACAGGGGGGTGATCAATGACAGGGGGTGATCAGGGAGTGTATATGGGTGATCACCCGCCTGTCATTGATCACCCCCCTGTAAGGCTCCATTCAGACGTCCGCATGTGTTTTGCGGATCCGATCCATGTATCCATGGATCCGTAAAAATCATGCAGACGTCTGAATGGAGCCTTACAGGGGGGTGATCAATGACAGGGGGTGATCAGAGAGTGTATATGGGTGATCACCCCCCTGTCATTGATCACCCCCCTGTAAGGCTCCATTCAGACGTCCGTATGATTTTTACGGATCCATGGATACATGGATCGGATCCGCAAAACACATGTGGACGTCTGAATGGAGCCTTACAGGGGGGTGATCAATGACAGGGGGGTGATCAATGACAGGGGGTGATCAGGGAGTGTATATGGGTGATCACCCGCCTGTCATTGATCACCCCCCTGTAAGGCTCCATTCAGACATCCATATGATTTTTACGGATCCATGGATACATGGATCGGATCCGCAAAACACATACGGACGTCTGAATGGAGCCTTACAGGGGGGTGATCAATGACAGGGGGGTGATCAATGACAGGGGGTGATCAGGGAGTGTATATGAGGTGATCACCCCCCTGTCATTGATCACCCCCCTGTAAGGCTCCATTCAGACGTCCGTATGTGTTTTGCGGATCCGATCCATGTATCCATGGATCCGTAAAAATCATACGGACGTCTGAATGGAGCCTTACAGGGGGGTGATCAATGACAGGGGGGTGATCAATGACAGGGGGTGATCAGGGAGTGTATATGAGGTGATCACCCCCCTGTCATTGATCACCCCCCTGTAAGGCTCCATTCAGACGTCCGTATGTGTTTTGCGGATCCGATCCATGTATCCATGTATCCGTAAAAATCATATGGACGTCTGAATGGAGCCTTACAGGGGGGTGATCAATGACAGGGGGGTGATCAATGACAGGGAAGTGATCAGGAAGTCTATATGCGTGATCACCCCCTTGTCATTAATCACCCCCCTGTAAGGCTCCATTCAGACGTCCGTATGCGTTTTGCGGATCCGATCCATGTATCCGTGGATCCGTAAAAATCATACGGACGTCTGAATGGAGCCTTACAGGGGGGTGATCAATGACAGGGAAGTGATCAGGAAGTCTATATGCGTGATCACCCCCTTGTCATTGATCACCCCCCTGTAAGGCTCCATTCAGACGTCCGTATGCGTTTTGCGGATCCGATCCATGTATCCGTGGATCCGTAAAAATCATACGGACGTCTGAATGGAGCCTTACAGGGGGGTGATCAATGACAGGGGGGTGATCAATGACAGGGAAGTGATCAGGAAGTCTATATGCGTGATCACCCCCTTGTCATTAATCACCCCCCTGTAAGGCTCCATTCAGACGTCCGTATGCGTTTTGCGGATCCGATCCATGTATCCGTGGATCCGTAAAAATCATACGGACGTCTGAATGGAGCCTTACAGGGGGGTGATCAATGACAGGGGGGTGATCAATGACAGGGAAGTGATCAGGAAGTCTATATGCGTGATCACCCCCTTGTCATTGATCACCCCCCTGTAAGGCTCCATTCAGACGTCCGTATGTGTTTTGCGGATCCGATCCATGTATCCGTGGATCCGTAAAAATCATACGGACGTCTGAATGGAGCCTTACAGGGGGGTGATCAATGACAGGGAAGTGATCAGGAATTCTATATGGGTGATCACCCCCTTGTCATTGATCACCCCCCTGTAAGGCTCCATTCAGACGTCCGTATGCGTTTTGCGGATCCGATCCATGTATCCGTGGATCCGTAAAAATCATACGGACGTCTGAATGGAGCCTTACTGGGGGGTGATCAATGACAGGGGGGGATCAATGACATGGGGGGTGATCAGGGAGTCTGTATGGGGTGATCAGGGGTGATCAGTGGTTCATAAAGGGTTAATAAGTGACAGGGGGGGTGTAGTGTAGTGTAGTGGTGTTTGGTGCTACTTTACTGAGCTGCCTGAGTCCTCGGGTGGTCGATCCAAACAAAAGGGACCACCAGAGGACCAGGTAGCAGGTATATTAGACGCTGTTATCAAAACAGCGTCTAATATACCTGTTAGGGGTTAAAAAAATCACATCTCCAGCCTGCCAGCGAGCGATCGCCGCTGGCAGGCTGGAGATCCACTCGCTTACCTTCCGTTCCTGTGAGCGCGCGCTCCTGTGTGCGCGCGTTCACAGGAAATCTCGGCTCTCGCGGGAGGACGCGTATATGCGTCCACCCAGAAGAGCAAGGCCGCCGGCAGGACGCAATCCTGCGTACGGCGGTCCTGTAGCGGTTAAAAAGTCTAAAATTACTTACAAACTTTAGGTGGAAAAAAGAATAATAAACTAATAAAAAAAAATAAAAAAATCCAGTGGAAACCAAATTGCTTTAGTTGTCTAAGTTTTTTTTTAAAGGGGTTAATTGGGGTTTCAAATTCTGGATAACCCCTATAAACAGTCTATTCAACTGTTTAAGACTGCAATATGGTAGCCATTGTGGGTCACCATGCATTGCACTAACATTTCTTAGACTTCTGAAGGTCAAAAAATGTCATGCCCATGAACAACCTGTTTGTCTTTCACTTTTATAGGAAAGCTTAGTAATGACCCATGTGGGAGCTGTAATGGATGCCTTATTGGTTGTCACCAAGCCTTCCCTTACAGAAGACAAACTGTTCTTTCTGTAACTTAGTTGGAAATATTATAATTCGGGTTCGTTCATGAAATGATGTTGCCTCCATTTAGTAAACCAAAGGAAATAAAGATTTCCATTACACTGCAAACAGGCGGAGGGGTGTTTATTGTAGCATCTGGCTTTCACTGCTCATAAAATCAATAGTTTACTAGCATAGCCTCCACTAAAGCAGCAGGGTTATAGACTGAGCGGTGTATATGTATTCTGTTATATGGGGGAATATAAGGGGACATTCCAGGTAAGTGACCTGATGAGATGGTAGGGCAGCTCCTCATCCTTCAGTAGCTTTTACATAGATTGCTTAGGCTACTTTCACACTAGTGTTTCTAGTATTGAGATCCGTCATAGGGACTCAATCCTGGAAAAAAACACTTCCGTTTTGTACCCATTCATTGTCAATGGGGACAAAACGTAGCAGAACGGAACGGAGTGCTCCAGAATGCATTCCGTTCCGTTTTGTTGCGTTGTCATACCGGAGCAAAACGTCATGACCCACAGTGCAAGTCAATGGGGACGAATCCGTTTTCTATGACAATAGAAAACTGATCCATCCCCCATTGACTTTCAATGGCGTTCATGACGGATCTGTCTTGGCAGTGTTAAAGATAATACAATCGGATCCGTTCATAACGGATGCAGATGGTTGTATTATCAGTAACGGAAGCGTTTTTGCTGAACCCTGCCGGATCCAGTGTGAAAGTAGCCTTACTCCAGTGCCCCGCATACTTCACAACTGTATAGAAAAATGAGGATTTCCCATGAAATATCCCCCACAAGCCCTCCTATATGCCTCCACATAAATCCAATAGAAAATACATTTTGGGCATTTTAATTTGCACGTATGGAAGTATAGCTGTATGTCCGGTCTGCAAATTATAGAGCAGTTCCTATTCCACATTGCAGATGAGAATAGTCCTTTCTATTGACGAGAGTGAGAACAAAATTAGGAATGCACACAGGAGGTGTCCATATTTTGCAGATCAAAATATGGATTTGTAGATCGTAAGCCCTTACGGGCAGGGACCTCTTCCTTCTGTACCAGTCGGTAACTTGTCTTTTTCATGCTTATTGTCTGTATTATATATGTGCACCCCTTACTTATCATATGTACATCGCCATGGACTGAACGGCGCTTTAATAATAAATAGTAATAATGTGGTCGTGTTTTCTAAGAGACAAAAGCCATGGACTGATCTAAATGTTTTTGCTTCCAAGGACAGGGTTCCCAATAAGTAAAGGGAGACAGATTTTGGACATGTATTTACTTAGCCCATCCCCCAACAAAACTGACCGGGTTTCACCTTGGAGAGGAGACACCAGCTGAAATGCTGTCTCCTCTATTCTTTCTGGAAAGCTTTTAAAATATACTTAGAAGTGGACGCTTGTGTAATGGCTACTCAGACTCAAACGTGATGCAAATATAGGGAGTGGAAAAAAAATGTAAAATCTATCAGCATTTCATTCGAGTCCAAAGCTTCTTTCTTCCCCATTGATCCGGTTTAGGAGATTTTTCAACCTTCTTAAGACAGATATTCCAAACTGTGGTTTTAGTGTTTACAGGACCATTTAAAATTAATTTAATTCAAACCAGAGAATTCCACCACCCAGGTTAGTTTTTCCCCCAAAGCTAGGATCGGATCCAAAAAGTGATTAGGCATATCTTAGGTTCGGTTCATGGCTGCATTGTGACCTTTCTGCAGGGTTTTCTGGCATTTATAAATGGCAAGAATAGAGCTAGTCTTGGCACCACAAATACCAGTGGAAACCTGTCAGACCACAAATCAATGGTTTCAAGAGGATCCAGTCCATTCTGTATAGCGGTCATGGTTCTGATGTGTGATGAACAAACTTCAACATCTCATGCACACAACCTTATTTTTCATCCATTAGCTACAGTGCTGCCCATAGTTATTCTAATTTTGACTTAAGTTACTTTTATTCAACCAGCAAGTAATTTTTTGACAGGAAATGACATAGGTGTCTCCCAATAGATAAGACGATGTATAAGAGCCATTATTGTGGAAAAAGAAAACCATTTCTCAGCTTTTATTTACATTTGAGCAAAAAGTGTCCAGTCCAAAATTATTCCTACCCTTCTCAATAATCAATAGAAAAGCCTTTATTGGCTATTACAGCAATCAAACGCTTCCTATAATTGCAGACCAGCTTTTTGCAGGTCTCCACAGGTATTTTTGCCCATTCATCTTTAGCAATGAGCGCCAAATCTTTCAGGTCGGAGGGTCTTCTTGCCATCAGCCTGATCTTTAGCTCCCTCCACAGATTCTCAGTTGGATTCAAGTCTGGACTCTGGCTGGGCCACTCCAAAACGTTACTGTTGTTGTCTAACCATTTCTTCACCACTTTTGCTGTGTGTTTTGGGTCATTGTCATGCTGAAATGTCCACTGGTGCCCAAGGCCAAGTTTCTCTGCAGACGGCCTGACGATGTCGTTGAGAATCCTCATGTATTGCTCTTCTTTCATGGTGCCGTTTACTGTGATTAGGTCCCCTGGCTGAAAAACACCCCAAAGCATTAGGTTCCCACCACCATGTTTAACAGTGGGGATGATAAAAGTAACCTCAAGTCAAAATTTGCCAGGGGTATGAATAATTATGAGCAGCACTGTATATGCATGTTTTGTGGCTTGCACACATTTATCTCTTCGAAGCCAGGCACACCAGTATTTTTTGCAGATCAGTGTGGCCATTCCACAAGTTATAAAACATGTCCTTTTATTTTCTATATTGCAGAGAATAGTCCTTTTTGTTGATGGTAGTACGAAAGAAAAAAAGTGGTACGCACATGGAAGGTATCCATATTTTGCAGATCAGTTGTTTGCGGATGAAATACAGATACAGCCATGTGCATGAAGCCCAAGATCACAATTATTAGCTATAGTCCTCAAGAACAGTGGTCCTCAACTCCAGTCCTCAGGGCCCACCCACCAGTCATGTTTTTAGGATTTCCTTAGTATTGGGCAGCTGATATAATTAGTGTCCATCCATCAGGATTTACCCCAGGTATTCATTCTGTGGTATACTCCTAAATCCTGACCAGCAAGTGGGCCCTGAGGGCTGGAGTTGGGGGAACCCTGCTCTAGAATGAACCACTATATACATATACACACACATACATATGAGATACACAAAGCTTAATGTACCAGAATATATTCTCACTTTTGCACATTAGGTGTATTAGACACTTTTTTGCTGCAGACTAGTCAAGAGGGTTGGGTCTAGAGCAGGGATGCTCAACCTGCAGCCCTCCAGCTGTGACAAAACTACAACTCCCAGTATGCCTTGACAGCCTACAGCTATTAGGGAATGCTGGGAGTTGTAGTTTTGCCACAGCTGGAGGGCCGCAGGTAGAGGATCCCTGATCTAGAGGAAACAGGGGCTTGACAGGAAGAGGACATTGCTTAAAATGCCCCATTGGGTCGATTAGGTAAGGGGTAGTGTCTCTTAAAAAGTAGGACTTTGACTAGGTGGCGCTAGCTAAATGGTTTTCTTTCCCTGGGAAATATCTTTGCCCATTGTGCACCAAAATTCTGGTACAAAACTTTGACGCCAAGTAATCCCACCAACAGCTGATGTAAAGTTATAGCAAGTGTCTTACATGTCTACCAAGATGCACCAAATTTGTCATACAGTTTGAGCCGCTTTGATAAATTTGAGACAATGTTAGGTCAGGTTTAAAGGGGTTTTCTGAGATTTTGATATTGGTGACCTATCCTCAGGATAGGTCTTCATCAATATCAGATCAGCCGGGAATCAGGACCCCTGCCCATCAGCTGTTTGAGGAGGCCGTGGTGCTCTGGTGCCAATTGTTGGGGAAACCATTGTGGTTGTTTTTTTTGGATAGGCTGCAGTCCCGCTCCACTGAATGAAGCTAAACCGCGAGCATGCTCCTGCCATAGCTTTCTGCACCAAGAATGGACATGAACAGTCTGAAAAACTACATGTGAAAAAAATCACAGCTTCTCATTGAAAACAATGGGAGGTGGTTTCCACCACTGTATCCGTGCTGAAACTACCACAATGTCCCCTTTCACAGCAAGAGCAAGGGACTCAATCTAAGCCTAATGCAAGGACACACAACCCCTTTGAATTCAGTCTGCTTTCTAAGCAAACACAATGTTTGCTTATAGATTTAAGGTTTCTAAAAAGGTAAACTATTTACCATTGAAGGATTTATAAAATACCCCGGTGGATTGCCTTTGTTAAAATGTTTTTAAAATGTTGCCTAGAAGAGGTGGGGGGTGGAGGAGTCAATAGTAATTTATGACCTGCTATACAGTATGTCAGAATACCCTCAAGGCAACAAATTCTTCCACAATTGACAGGAAATCTAAATCTCCTGCTCAAGTATAGGATTTCTCTGGGAGTGGTAATGTAACATTCGGTGGTAAGGTTAATATTGGGAGGCAACTGCACAAGAGAAATACAAAAGATTGAATATAATGTAATTATATGTCCAATCACATAAAAATCACATTATCTTTAAAACCTTTTTGTGCAGCTGCCTCCCATTATTAACCTTAGCAGCGAATGTTACATTACCACTCCCAGAGAAATCCTATACTAGAGCTGGAGATTTACATTCTCAATTGTCAAAGAATCATTGCCTATACCTATAGGTGATCATAAAGTCCTTTTCTCAGCAGTCTCGAGCCTGACCAACATGTGCTGAAACTTATGTTCCGACACAAAGGCACAATTTTGAGAGAGCGAAATACTGGTCAAGGGGGGCCCCATCACAAACAACCTTTGTACACCCACCATTGTATTGGCCAAGCTAATAATCATAAGAATGCAGCCTATTCCTTCACTAGAAACCAGTAGCATCGTGGAGACACGAGGCATTTCCTGGAGAAGAGACAGGCTTGTTTATGACTCACCTACCTTTAAAAAGGTCACTTTTTGTATTTTGCATCTAAATGAACAAAAAGGTGGCCGACAGGATATTTGTCTTCCTCTAGATACAGAGATAAGATGTAATAAGGCTTTAAAAAACGAGAGAAGATGAACTTATTCCTTTCGGATTTAATAACTTTAAACAGCATTAAAGCAGACAGTTTATTAACATGTAAAATGTGTTATATAATTTACAAAATATATAAAATACATAGGATTATAGTATACATAAAGCCCATAATAAAAAAGGCATACGAGAACCATTACTTTCCATGCATAACGCATGCAAAAATTTAACAGAAGTGACCCAGTCATTACACTGGGAGAGGGTCTGCGATATGTCCCTCAAAGTCGGTGAACCTGGTAAGTTCTAGATCACGGGATTCCCAATCCTTCAGACAAAAATAAAATAAAAAATAAAAAATAAAAAAGTAGATAAAAGTTGCAAATTTCTTCCGACAACTAAAAGGTGCAACTTTAGACGGAATGTTTAGAACAATTTCAGACATTATCTTATGTTCAGAACTGAAGGGCAGATGTAACATGGATTTATTTAGTAGGATTGGGTTATGGTGACATTACCAGTGTCTACAAGGTGAAGCTAAGGCTCGTTCCACACCTGCTGGAGTTCACCATATCTGGCCTAGCTCAATAGGGTTGTGCTCCACCAGAGCCCATTGACTATGAATGGGTCCGGTGGGAATTAAACCAGTTTCCAGCATGAGCGCCAAGTTTCAGGTGGGCAAAAAACAGCCGAAAATCAGCTGAATCAAATTATTGTCAATGGGCTCCAGCAGTGCACTGCTCTATCTTGCCAGGCCGGATATGGTGAACTCCGGCAGGTTGCTCCTCTGCTGGAACAGCCTGCCAGATAGCTTTACTGCAGGTGTGAAACTAGCCTAATTGATTTGGAGTTTTTGGAAGTAAAATAACAGTTTTCACAAGTCAACATAATTTACTGTAAACCTTTTAAATATTTGCACAAACGATACAAATGTATTTACAGACGTGAGATAAGAGGGTCAAGAACAGTAGGAAGACATTTGATGCTTCAAACTGTTGTCATCAATTTTAGAGACCCAGATCGAAAGCGAAGAATTTTCTTCTTTAGATTGTGGGAGGCTTTAATTTTGACAAAAGCCTTGGCCGCGGTTTGAAGGTCAGCAGCTGTGCCTGCTTGCATGGGAAGAGTATGAACAAACTGAGACCAAATAAGTCCTCCGCTCTCATCTGTATCACTTGACGTTGTACTCTCTCCAACAAATTCCACCTCACTTAAGCTGGACTCACTATCCCCAAAACAGTTTGTTGTGTAGTTGCTCTGCTCATCTTCACTGGTGTCTACAACCGTGGAATGAAACAGAGATTCACATTCTGCCGAATACTCAGAGTCACTCGCTATGTAAGCATACGGGCTGACATACGGAAGAGGAACTTTACCATAAACTCCCAACATCTCTCTCTGGTTTCGCCGCCTGGCTCTTCGTAAAGCTTCTTCATAAGATATCTCAGCTGAGGACTTCCACCTTCGATAGTCTCCTCTTTTATGTTTAGGCTTCGCCACAACCACATCTTTTGCATGTCCATGAGGCTTACTGCCAGACTTACTTCCCCCTGGATTTTTACCTACCATACCAGCCTCTACTTGCGAATGGACAACCTTTTTACCTCTCGGAGAAACCTTCCTAACCTTTTTAATTGCATCCAAGTCATCTGGAAACCTACACTTCTTTATTACAACCTTACCCTTTTCCTTCAACGTCTGAGAGCCATGATCCAAAACGTTCTGTACATTTGACTTGTGTTTTAATGTCGAGCTCTTAACAATCTTTACATTTTTGGTACTTTTATGGAGTTTAACACCCTGTTGCTGTGCCGGAATATAGTGTGCGTTGACCAACAGTCCCTCATCTAGGCTCTGAGAAGAGGAGCCTTCACTCTTAAAGTCCAATGGAGGTCTCTCGTCTTGAGATAATCCATGATAAGAGTTCATTGTATTTTTGGGGGAAATCCTTTTTGGTGGTGGCACAATTTTAACCTCCTGAGGAAGAGGGACAATTGAGAGTGGTTCCTTGGGAGATCCATTACAAAGTGGGTTGGAAAGGTTGGGGAAAGGATTGCTGGGAGGACTGGGATTTCCATGTATTTCCTTTGGAATATTTGATGTTCCAACCACAAGGCCCCTTCCAAGAATTTGACAGACAGGCTTCACAGAGTTCCGTGAATGGTTTTGGCTTGGCAGTTCATTAATATTGCTTGGCTGGCAACTCTGGACTGAGGGCATCTTTTTACTTTCCAGCTGTTCACTTTGAGATTCTTTAGCGCACTGTTTAATAGAAGGGTAAGTGCTATTATCCACAGAGATTAGTCCAGAGGAATGTAAACATGGCTGTTTGGGATTCTTCATGTTAGTGGTACTGTTATGAGAGATGCCACCAGTCTGTTTGACACATATACTCCCATGTCGTAAAATACCTTTGCCTGGGTCTACATTTACACTTGTTCTGGGTTTGTTAGTCCGTACAGGATGTGATTTTTTCTGAATTATACCCAAAATATAACCATCCAGTTTTTTACTGGGAGGAGGTGCAAGGCCAAAACTACCCTGTTGCTGAAAAGAGTTTTCATGTTTTAGGGAATCCAGCTCGGGCACTAAACAGTCATTCATATTTGCACCCATTTCAACCTCCTCCTCCTCCGCTTTTACATTACTCATCATGGATAACAAAAACATGGGACTCTGCACCGCCACAGCATGAAGAGGGCTTGGGTATCTGTATATATCATTGCCATTTTTGGAGACAAGATCACACTGGTACTTGGGATTAACATCGGCGACGACTTCAGTGGTATTCGAGTGCGGTGCCGAAAAAGACCGGCGTACCGTGCCTGTACTTTCACATTGGCTTTCTCTGTAGTCCAACCATTCGAAGAAGTCATCTGTAATGGAAGTCGAAAAAAAATAAATAAATAAACTAACAACTCAAGTTTTATTACTTCAGGCAAGGGAGAGTTTACATCATGGCTATATATTTCCACTGTCTGAAAATAGAAGTTCTGGATTCGGCACATAACTGAATCGATCAGAGCTGAACAGACTTCATTGACCTCAATTGAGTCTGCTCAGTTTCTGTGCAGGCTCTTTTTACACTGGGCAAAAAATTCCTACATGCAGGACTTTTGTCTGGTCTTTTTGGTGGAATCTGTGAAGGAGGCCCTGAACGGAGCCTCCAACATAGATGTGAAAAAGCCCCAACATCATTTTCATCATGAAAATTAAGGTCAGGGAGGTATGGCATGATGATACTGGCCAATCTCAGCTAGTTGTTGTCCATATTAGAAAAAACAAACCAGTATCTACTTTGATCCAGAAACAGCACCACATTTGTCCATTGGCCATGTCAGGTATTGCAGTTCAGTCCCATTCACTAGTCTTGGACAACCCATGTAACTTGCACCAAAGGCTGGGCAAAAATTCTTCTAATAACTACCTTCCATGATAAACCTCTGAGCACTAATCCTGCTTGAAGTGGTTGTTCAACCAATCTCTCGTGCTTGATCTAACTTTGGGTGACAAGAGGTACTGCTGCATGCTGGGAGGGACCCATCCGATGCCCAGCAAGTATCATGTAGATGTCTTTAATAAGACAAATGCATGACACTTGCTGGGCCTTTTACATTTGCCTTGGCAGCAGTTGCTTTTCATGCCCCATGTCAGATTGGTAGGCTGGAAAACCTCATTTAACTTCCTAAAGAACTTGAACCCTTGCATTGGAAGGGCCATTATAAGAACTAACAAGAAATGGATAGAGGAGCAAGTATGGCCGAACACCTCAAAGCTCTTTAAAACTGACTAACACAACCAAAGAAAACTTTAAATGGAGGAAGGGAAGTAGGACAGTCCACCAGAAAACCTTACCTGCTGATCTTGGTTGACCATCTGGGATGTTTAATGACGCTTCGAGGGGGCTGCAAAAGCAGGTGCTAGACTGACAGCTGGATAAACATTCACTGAAGACAGAGTTTGAAGAGTTGGAAAGAGATCCCGATGTCCCATCACTCAACTCATAAAATCCTAAAAATAAAAAATAAATAGCCTCAGGGAAATGTCATGGTAGATCTAGCAAAACAACGCTACCCACTTCAGAAAAACTCAACTGCCTCAGTTGTTACCCATGGCAGAAATGCCATCTTACCAACTGTGTGTAGATTTTTTTTTTAGATGAGCTCTTAAAAGGGGTTATACCTTAACCACACGTTAGGGGAAACGCGTCTCAACGCAGGGGTCTGACCCCTGGGCCCCCTGCTAATCACAAGAATGGGGACGCTGTTCCCAATTTAAAGGGGGCAATTGTCAAACATGCGCTCCACCACTCCATTCATCCCTATGGGACTACCAGAGTTTGACGAATACTTGTACTCTCCCACAGAATTGAAGCAGTAGTCAGACCCCCGCTGATGAGACACTAAGGCTGGGTTCACACCTGAGCGTTTTACAGCGCGTTCCTACGCGCTGTAAAACGCTCAACAAGGAGAAACCAATGATTCCCTATGGGAATGGTTCACACTTGGGCGTTTTACAGCGCGTACGATCGCGCTGTAAAACGCCCGACGCTCCAAAAAGTACATGAGCGACTTTTGGGGCGTTTGTGACCATAGGACACTGTAGTGAATCACACAAACGCGCGTCAAACGCGCGTTTACTATTACAAAAACGCGCATAAAAATGCGCGTCAAAAACGCGCGTAAAACGCGCGTTTGCGCAACGCTCAAGTGTGAACCCAGCCTAAGTCTTTATAATGGGACAACCACCTTTTATTGGGTCAGCACCATTGCCTTACACCATTGTCCTAATCCAAAATATCCTAAAAATCTCATTTAAATTTGCTCAATCACTATTTTATATGTAAATTGAGGAGATCTATATACACTGTGTATGTGTGTGTGTATATATATATATATATAATCTCAAATAAGAAAAATGAAAAAAAAGAAATCTAAAACTCCTGATCCATTAAGGCCATAAAAAAAAGAATATAAATTACCTGAACTGGGCCGGCTGTCTGTTTCCAAATGCTCTTCAGTCTTTTCTACATCAATCTTTAAGTCATTTATCTGCTTGTCGAGCTCATGAAGCTGAGTTAACAGGCCAGCATCCCTCTTCCTTAAGCAATTCTGTGGATATATACACATTCAAATATTAAAATTGACGACAAAACTGAAAGGTTTATAAATTTACAGCAAGATATATAAAAAGGCAAAAGCCATTTTTAACACCAATAAAAGTCTATGGGGCTATTCACATGCCTTTTATTAATGACCGTTGAATAGTGGCCGTCACAAAATAGGACATCCTATTTTTAGCCGTTCTCACAGCCAGACGGACCCCATTGAAATCAATGGGAAAGTTTAACAGCCGCTTAGACATCCGTCTAACTGCCTTTAGAAAGGGATACACTAGGACAGACGGGGCCCACTATGGGGGACACGATTACAGACGGGGCCCACTATGGGGGACACGATTACAGACGGGGCCCACTATGGGGGACACGATTACAGACGGGGCCCACTATGGGGGACACGATTACAGACGGGGCCCACTATGGGGGACACGATTACAGACGGGGCCCACTATGGGGGACACGATTACAGACGGGGCCCACTATGGGGGACACGATTACAGACGGGGCCCACTATGGGGGACACGATTACAGACGGGGCCCACTATGGGGGACACGATTACAGACGGGGCCCACTATGGGGGACACGATTACAGACGGGGCCCACTATGGGGGACACGATTACAGACGGGGCCCACTATGGGGGACACGATTACAGACGGGGCCCACTATGGGGGACACGATTACAGACGGGGCCCCACTATGGGGGACCACGATTACAGACGGGGCCCACTATGGGGGACACGATTACAGACGGGGCCCACTATGGGGGACACGATTACAGACGGGGCCCACTATGGGGGACACGATTACAGACGGGCCCACTATGGGGGACACGATTACAGACGGGGCCCACTCTGGGGACACGATTACGACGGGGCCCACTATGGGGGACACGATTACAGACGGGGCCCACGATTACAGACGGGGCCCACTATGGGGGACACGATTACAGACGGGGCCCACTATGGGGGACACGATTACAGACGGGGCCCACTATGGGGGACACGATTACAGACTGGGCCCATGATTACAGACGGGCCCACTATGGGGGGGACACGATTACAGACGGGGCCCACTATGGGGGACACGATTACAGACGGGGCCCATGATTACAGACGGGGCCCACTATGGGGGGACATGATTACAGACGGGGCCCACTATGGGGGGACATTAGGTGTACTGAGGACACTGCAGGGGTCAAGATCTATTAAAATTCATCCGTTTTTCATGGCTATTTTTAACGGCCATGAGAAACAGATGCAAAACGGCCAGAAAAAAGATGCACAAATGGTGGAAAAATGGACCTTGAAAAACTGGCAGCGTGTCCGGGGCAAAAATGTCTGCCTCATCATAGCACAGCCCCGATTGTACAAATTACTGTACACAGTTGTCCACTGCAGAAGCGCAGCATTATTTCAGCATCTATAACATCCAAAGAAACCATTTATTCTAAGCAAGCATTAGACTACGTCTACAAGAAAGAATCTAGGACTCAGTATGGCGCTATAATACCACACAGGGAAGTCTACAACGTACCTCCGTATGCCTCTAGTTTCATGGAGTCATTTCCTATACATGCATTCTCCCCTACAAGCATTACTTTATCTTTAATCTAGTTCTGTATACAGACACCATATGGCGGCACACAGCGTCTACAGCTTCCTAGAATGCAGCTGCAGGGAGATCTGTATGCCATGTGCGTGACGCCAAGGCTCCTCGTAATTTATCATACAGTCATACATATTCAGAGTGACCGACTTTGCGCTCACACACAGCAGTCATCACTACGACAAATCAGATTGTCACAAAATGTCCTCAATTGTAAAAGGAGCTGCTGGTTTATAAGGGGGTATAAAGCGGATGGTCACTTGCAAACAAACAAGTGGATCCTAGACTCCAAAGGAGTTGATTGTCACGTCTGGCGTCCTTTCAGATGACACAGGATCCTACTGAGTGCCTGGGGCAAGGAGCCCTTATTGCATAGAGCAGAGAGGCAGCCAACATACTACACCCATGAGCGCCCTCTGGTGGCTTCTTGTGTCACCAGCTTCTCCCCCCCCCCACCCCAAATAAGGTCTCCAAAAAAAAAAAAACTTATCCCAAGACAATTCTGACTGCTCCAATATAATATTCCAACAACATGTGCTAAAAGACTTATTTGGAAAATTAATCTGTGGCTACGCCGGAGCACAAATCCTCCAAATGGTCAGGTTACAGCCAGCCTGGCCTGCTGGGCGTCAGTGCTAACCTTCGGATTACACGGGGGAACAACTGAAAGGATCATGAAGGGACAGGGGGTCATTGAGAAAAGCAGTCTGGGCAACCAACCCTTCACCTCCAAGCTCCACAATGTAAAGCCAATACCTGCACATGACAAGGCACCGACCAATAACCCAAATCCACCACCTCGACTACTAATACCCCAATCTGCACCCACCGCCTCCTCGCCTCACCCCTACCCTCAGAACCGAGCAGATACCATGACTGCGACAATTTACTGTACGTCTCATTAGGAATGTGCCCATCAAGGAAAACCCGACCTCTCCCATATTCTGCACACCAACCTCCCCTACCCGGAGCATACCCTCGGTCCAGACTGCAGACCCCACAAGCTAGAAAGAGGTACACATTCACATAAACAGCGATTGCTACCTCATCTATCACTACCCCAGTACACCCTTTATTTATCAATACAGCCCCAGTACACGTATACAGTCGCCTCTGTACAGTCTGCAGCAAGACACCAGTATCGTTATTAACCCCTTCTTGCCAGACTAATCTAGGAGTATGCTCCAGGAGCTGCTGCCCTTTTATTGCATAGAGATCCTAATACAATCCTCTTTCTGTAAGACTCCAAAAGGATATACTGTACACCCCCATACAGTCCCTACCCCTGCAGACCCCATACAGTCCCTACCCCTGCAGACCCCATACAGTCCCTACCCCTGCAGACCCCATACAGTCCCTACCCCTGCAGACCCCATACAGTACCTACCCCTGCAGACCCCATACAGTACCTACCCCTGCAGACCCCATACAGTACCTACCCCTGCAGACCCCATACAGTACCAACCCCTGCAGACCCCATACAGTACCAACCCCTGCAGACCCCATACAGTACCAACCCCTGCAGACCCCATACAGTACCAACCCCTGCAGACCCCATACAGTACCTACCCCTGCAGACCCCATACAGTACCTACCCCTGCAGACCCCTCCTCATACAGTACCTACCCCTGCAGCCCCCCATACAGTACCTACCCCTGTACCCCCCCTCCCCATACAGTACCTACCCCTGCAGCCCCCCATACAGTACCTACCCCTGTACCCCCCCCTCCCCATACAGTACCTACCCCTGTACCCCCCTCCCCATACAGTACCTACCCCTGCGGCCCCTCCCCATACAGTACCTACCCCTGCGCCCCCTCCCCATACAGTACCTACCCCTGCAGCCCACTCCCCATACAGTACCTACCCCTGCAACCCCCTCCCCATACAGTACCTACCCCTGCAGCCCCCTCCCCATACAGTACCTACCCCTGCAGCCCCCTCCCCATACAGTACCTACCCCTGCAGCCCCCCATACAGTACCTACCCCTGCAGCCCCCCATACAGTACCTACCCCTGCAGCCCCCCATACAGTACCTACCAATTGCTTCTTGAGCAGCAGGATGTTCTCCTCCAGGAACCTCTCCTCCAGGCTCCTCGGGCTGTCCCCTCTAGCAGCAGCGGCGGCGGTGTCCGGGCTGAGCACCGTTCTCACCAGCATCTCCTGGCGGTGCCGCAGGTAGGCCAGCTCCCCCAGCCCGGCCAGGGTGGCTTCCAGGCGCTCCCGGGTCCTGTGGCGCTCGGACTCCGCCTCGCACTTCTCCCGGCGCCGGGGGGAGCTCTCCTTGGGCTGCTCGGAGGCGGCTAGCAGCGGCTTCATCCCGGCAGCTACAACATCCACAGCCCCGGCAGTGATAACTCCAAGCGACAGCACTCAGGCTCCTGTCTGCAGCATGCTGCACACTGCTCCGAACCTCCAGCGCTGTGCAGTGTCCTCCAGGAGCTGCCTGTGACAGCCCTACGGGACTCCCACCATCTCCTCCAGATACCTCTATCCTTCTGCAGCGCGCAGCCCCGGCCAGGCTAAGTAAGCACGGCCGTGACGTCATCAGAGGGCAGCCCCTCCCCCAGCATCACCCAACCTGCAGCCAACTCACCCCACTGCCAGATACCGGGCGAGCTCTGCTTAAAGGGCTTGTCCACACTGTGACCTGCACAATGGTCACCTGGGGAAGGTTAATCCATTGTGGCACCCACATATACCTGGAACCCAGAGGGTGCCACTAGTGGGGCTCAGAAAACAGACCCCCCCCCCCCCCCCCCCTTTCAGCACCTTTAAAACGTGTCTATTAGGGTAGGGCTATATGGAGACACCATGCAACTTTGCACATAATAATTATCAATGGTGTTGCAAAACAAAAGTTGCACGCGACTTTTCCTCCATTGACTTTAATGTAACTCATCTTCGTAACTAAATGACAGTTTGGATGGGGGGGGTATGGGGTACGGCTATACAGTGATCCATCCCTGAATGAGCCCCTATGAGACTTCACGACCGGGAATGAGTCCATCTTCACTGCCTGGTCCTGTGGGGAGCCTGGCATGAAGGGCAATGAGCGGAGCAACCAGGTGCAACAGCACCACCTTCGTTGCTCCTAGGGGCTCATTTGCATATTATATTTATTTTCTCAAGAATGCGGCCACCTAGGAAGATAAGACCAAGACCACGATGTTCAACTGTCAGGCGTACATGTCTCAGAACCCCTTTAAAGAACGTACATAGGATACGGAATAAGTGTCTGATTGGTGGGGGATTCATCTCTGGCCCCCCCTCCCCCCCCCGAATGAGGTGCCAAAGTTGCACTGCCATCCCAGTAAACTGTATGGGACTGTCGTAGAGAAGCCGAGCACCGTCCCATAGACTTGAATAGAGCTGCTCCGTGCACTGTGACATCGCAATCTTGTGATCATTTGGGGTCCCAGTGGTCGGACCCCCATCAATAAGATATGAAACCCTCATCCCCTAACGAGACCTCAGTTCAAGGGCTTATGCCCACGACTGTATGTATTATGCGGTCCGCAAAACACAGATCCGCAAAAAATACAGATTACATCCATATTGCATGTGTTTTTTAGCGGATCCATTGTAAGAGCTCATGCACACAAACGTATTTTCTTTCTAGACCCTTTCCGTGTCTTTCGTGGACCGTATACGGAACCATTCATTTCAATGGGTCTGCAAAAAAAAAAACAGAAGTTACTCTGTGTGCATTCCGTTTCCGTATGTCCGTTCCGCAAAAGGAATAGAACATGTCTTATTATTGTCCCCATTACAGACAAGGATGGGACTGTTCTATTAGGAGCCAGCTGTTCCTTTCCGCAAAATATGGATTGCACACGGACGTCATCCGTATTTTTTGCGGACCCAAAAATACATATGGCCCTAACAATGCCTATGCTTGTCCGCAAAATGGACAAGAACAGGACATGTTCTATCTTTTTTGCGGAACGGCCTTGCGGACATACGGAAACGGAATGTATTTCACGGAGTCATTTCGGGTTTTTGTTGCTGACCCATTGGAGTTAATGGTTCTGCATGCGGGCTGCAAAAAAAAAAACAGAACCGACATGGAAAGAAAATCCGTTTGTGTGCATGAGCCCTGACAGAACGTTCACCTTGTCCTGCAGACCGCGAGGCCTCATGCAGTTGGCGCAAAAAAAATCTTCTGATCCCTCTCTGCAGGTTTGTTCTTAGCTGCATCCATAAGGGGTTAATAGAAGTAGTTGATCTGCTGTATTCCCATAAGATGAAATATTATCCTCAGATGTCGGTGGCGCCGCGCCGTCAGCGGCCGCATCCTTAAAGAAGACGGCACATTGGGGATTAATAAAAAAAAAAAACTAATTGTGAAAATCCATGGCGACCAATCAGATGTATCATTTCACTGCCTCCATTCAAATGACCAGATCAATCACAAGTCCGCATTGTCATATGCATTGTAATAGACTACCACTCTCATCATACTGTCTTGGCATGTTGGGAGCATCCTTGTTTTTAATTTAAGAAAAAAAAATATATATATATATACATACTTCGATCAGAATTTCACGATAATTTCGCTTCGCCGCGAAGACGAATTTCCTTGTGCTTTGTGGTAGCAAATCGATTTTACTTTAAATAGTGTAAAAAACAAAAAAAATCATACTTACCTCATGACGGCCCAGCCGCCGCCATCTTGCTTGAAGATCTTGCAGGAAATCCTGTGCGTGGTGACATATGACGTCACCACGCCGGCCGGCGCAATGATGCCATCATCGGCCACTGCAGATCTTCAAGCAAGATGGCGACGGACAGTCCGCTGCGAGCAAATGGATGAGGAAAGTATTATTTTTGTATTTTTTCTTATTTTACACTCTATTATTTGTATCAGATGATAGGGGGGGCGGCGCAGTCACCCACTACTTATAAGGAAATGCGCCTCGTGATGAAGTAATTAGTCACAAAGCTAATTTTTTTATATAATTCGGCGAAGCGGCCGAATCGAATTTTGGAATAATTTGCTTATCTCTCTCTCTCTCTCTCTCTCTATATATATATATAGGTTCCAATCCAGAGGTGTACATAGAAGAGAGAAGTTTCTATGCAAAAAATAATTTTTGCCGACCTATCCACGGGGGGGGAGAAATGTTTCATCAGAAAATTACCTATGGTTTAAATCAAGTTTTTATGTTAAATCAAAGAATTTTTGGTAATATTATTTTTCATTTTCCATATCGCTACCTTTATTTAAAAAGAAAATCCTGCAGTTTTTGCACTGGCCAATAAGCCTAATCACGCTGTTTCGTACAGATAACTTTTCAGCAGTCATCTCATTATCATTATAGGCAGGATTACAATGACAGATAACACCTCTATAGAGAAATACATAATCCACCATGGTCCACGGTGGCTGCTGTAAAGCATATCTCTTAAGGCTGCTAACAAGAGCCCCCAAAGTCATGGTCAGGAAACAGAATAAAAATCTACAATCAGAAAATAAAAACAGATTGGAAAAAAAAGATATGTGTCGCTATCTGTTTTTAACTGGCACATTCCCTTTGATAAGGATTTGGAGTTCAGTATTAGCTCCTTCCACTATCCATTGAATCAAGTTTTCTGATTGGTTGTTTTGCAGGGGAATTTAGCAATTTTCCCCTCCCATTGTCTTCTATGTTACAACTCCACCTCTTAAAGGAACACTTCAAGAAAAGCTTTTGGAGCAGATTAATTAAAGGGACTCTGTCACCGCGATTGGACAATGATTGGACAATGATCTGCAGATATTTTTCTACTGCTCCTGTCCCCACCGCCCCGCCCCACTGTCAGTGCTGAAAGCTGCAATGAACTGCCCATTCTGGACTGCTGTGCTGCACTAACATAATGGAGGGGACTACTGCGCGTGCGTTGTTTCAGGGCCGTTTTGAGCATTGACAGTGGTGGAACTAAGGCAGTAGGAAAATCAAAAAATCTGCAGTACTGTCCCATAAAAATATTCTCAATCTGAATACTTATGTAACTGCATGTAATAAAAATGTAGCATAGCCACTGATAGCTATCAGTATTGCGCCACCTGCTGTTTGATCTTTTCCTTATTTCTCTGTCCAGGTGGTCACACATGCTCAGTTTCACCCTTCAGCTGCCACCAGCCCTATCTATTGTAAGAAGCTGTGACTGTTTCAGGGAGAGAGCTACAGCAGAAAGGACACACCCCCTGAGCTGTTATAGGGATAGAGCTACAGCAGAAAGGACACACCCCCATGAACTGTGATAGGGAGAGAGCTACAGCAGAAGCAGGAAGGACACACCTACAGAGCTGTGATGGGGAGAGAGCTGCAGCAGAAGCACAAAAGACACACCTTCAGCAGAGCTGTGACAGGAAGAGAGCTGCAGCAGAAAGTACATGCCCCCTGAGAAAGGACATGCCCCCAGATCTGCCAGCCTGAAGATTCAGCTATTCAGAGCAATTAATGAGGAGATCTCTGAATCCATGGGAGGTCCAGGGCTGGTTCTAGCTTTCTTAGAAAGGTATTGTCATGTACTATATGTCTTCTAATTTTCATTTTTACATCAATTATGATAGCCCCTTTAAAATAGTAAGTTTGTATTCTGTGCCCCTAACTTTGGGCCTTTTGTCTGGTGCTTGTTCAGTCAAGCCGTTCAGATCCAGGGAATTATAAGACACAATAACGCCAGGAAATCACCTTGAGTCTCTTTCTTCACTCTCGTCTGCGTCTTTTTTTCTATCCGCCTTTTTCATATTTTTCATCGTTGTTTCTTTTGTTTCCATAGAAACTGTCTTGACTATATTTCATTGAGAGGATGGTTTAGCGCCTCTTGGTGTTTTACTGGTCCGCCACCACCCAGGCATGCTGAGACAAGACAAAGGAAGCCTCAGTTATCTGTACTGTACGAGTCTCCCCGCACAGTCGCAGCAGTGCCCGTGTCCGGCTGCCGATCACGCCGAGGATTACATTATATGCTAGTTCTATACATGCCCCGGGAGGTCAGGACTGACATTGTCACTTCACTGCGGCGGGGTCGGGTAGGTGGAACACGACATGATTGGATAAAGCTGGAGGTAAATGATTTGATATATGCTTTAGGCCTCCTGCACACTAACACGTGTGCTTCCCGTTGCCATATTGCGGACCGCATTTGCGCATCCGCAATACGCGGGCACCGTTCTGTGTGCATTCCGCATCACAGATGCGGACCCACTCACTTCAATGGGTCCGCAAATCCGGAGATGCGGAATGGTGCGGAACGGAAACCCACGGAAGCACTGAGTTTCGTCCCGTACTTCCGTTCCGCAAAAAGATAGAACATTTCCTATCTTTTTGCGGAACGGCCGGATCGCGGACCCATTAAAGTGAATGGGTCCATGATCCGCTGCGGCTGCCCCACAGACGGTGTTCGTGCATTGCGGCCCGTATTTTGCGGGCCGCAGGACGACCGCAGGGTGCACACGTTCCAGTGCAGGAGACCTTTGGTGAGAAAACAGATCATTAGGCATCATGCTTTCATCACTAGGGAAGACTCCTTTTAATTTGGGCATGCGAAATGTCAACCAGGGCCAAACCGTGGCACATGACCCTATCTGCTCACTCTGAGTCCCCAACGAGACAGACTGAGAAGACTCACTTGGCTGACCGCTTTCTTCCCGACCCCTTCCTCATCCACATGCATGCTCAGCTTGGTCAGGCATGTATGTGCTCTGAAATGTGCTGCCAGATACTCCAGAACAAAAGGATCAAGCATGTTGAAATCAAACAGCCCGATCCTTCATTCTCCTCACATCAGGGAGAAACCAGGACACCCCCATAGGCCTCCGAAAATAGGTGGGTTCAGCCAATATTAGTCTAAGGCTAGAGTCACACGACCGTATGTATTTTGCTGTCCGTAAAATGCAGATCCACAAAAAATACGGATGACGTCCGTTTTGCATCCATTTTTTTTATGCGGATCCATTGTAACAATGCCTATCCTTGTCTGCAAAACGGACAAGAATAGGACATGCTCTATATTTTTCGCGGGGCTAAGGAACAGACATACCGTATTGAAATTAATGGGTCCTCATCCAATCTGCAAAAAAAAAAAAAAACTGAACGGACAAGGAAACAAAATACGTTTGTGTGAATGTAGCCCAATGCTGTGATGGCTAACCTCCGGCACTCCAGCTGTGGTAAAACTACGACTCCTAAGATGTCTGATCTCAGAACGCCATAGAAATGAATGGAGCATGCTGGGAGTCGTAGTTTCACCACAGCTGGCGTGCCAGAGGTTAGCCATCACTGTGTAAGGTCATCTTAAAGGAGACCTGTCCCCTGACATGTCTGTTTTAGTAACTACTTGCACCCCCCCTGTAATAATAATTTTGGAGCATCTATTCCTATGGCTCTATGTTGTGCCGCTCCTTTATTATTCCTACTAGAAGTTATAAATGAATTACTAGCAGTTTGCAATGAAGGTCCAGATGGGTGTTACCACTTGAGGTATGTCTGATACTGAGACTGTGCAGCACTCTGTCAGCTATCTCATCAACTCCCTTCCCCCATACACATGTACACACAGCTTACGCTGGGTTCAGACCTGAGCGTTCGCGATGGAGCGCTCTGTATGCGCGATTGTACGGGCGTTTGCAATCGCGCATACAGAGACAAGCGAACGCCCATTGTCGCGCGTTCCCGCTGAAGTCTATGTACGGGAACGTGTGACAAGATGCCCCAAAGAAGCTCATGTACTTCTTGGGGTGTCGGGCGTTTTACAGCGCGATCGTACGCGCTGTAAAACGCTCAGGTGAGAACCATTCCCATAGGGAAGCATTGGTTCTTGCATGTTGAGCGTTTTACAGCGCATAGGAACGCGCTGTAAAACGCTCAGGTCTGAACCCAGCCTTAGCCAAGTGTGCATGTTTTCTCTATAGGGAGTGGAGCAGAGGTTGCTTATCTCCCAAGGACAAAATGGATTTCAACATGTCCGATCCTTCCCTGGCATTTTCTGTTGGGGAGAGTAGGAAGGTCCCATGCACATTCAAAGGCTATTCGGCCCCAACTAAATCAGTAGGTTCACTTGGCATAGATCATGGTGCATGCCCAGAGCGCGACCATCTTTCACATCCGTGTCCGATCTGCTTTTTTTTTTTTGCGGACAGCACAAGGATCCATTCATTTTAAAGGGTCCACAATAAAAATCGGACATCGCACAGATGTCATCCTTGAGCCGTCTGCATCCGTGTAAATTATAGAACGGTCCCTATAGCCATTACTATTGATGGGGGGGGGGGGGGGTGATAAAAATGCGGAATGCACACAAATTTTGCAGATCTGTGGTTTGCGGACCAAAATACGGATACGGCCGTGTGCATGAGGTTTACTGTGACTGTACCCAACTCAAGACAGCCATGTTGTGTGCTTCAACGTGTCCCAAGTGATCTTCACTGCTGGACGTCTAGTTTAGGAAAGGGGGGGGGGGGGTGACATTTTTGTGCAAATTTACTTAGACAAAAGCGGGAAAAAAATCCCCACATTCAGGGCCAATTCCTTCCATCACATGTGCCCGGTCTGTAATCTCTGCCTCGCACAGCAGTCTTGGCACTCAGCAGGGGGGCAGCCAGCAGAGTATACCCTTAATTAGCACCGCACCATCTCTAAGGAGCCCGGCTCAGCGCTGGAAATGGATTAGTAATGACATGACAAACAGCGATCCTTCTGGGAAGAGAAATCCTCACTTCTCTATCCCGGGAATCCTAATCTTCAAATGGCCACAAAAGCTGCCAGAGAAAAGCGTAGTAAAGCGTCACCGGAATGACTTGAGCCGTTTAGTCAGCGATGAGCCGGTTTTGTAAAGGAGAATATAAGGCATCGGGCGCCTTCAGAAACCTGCGCCAACGGTTGTTTGCAGATTCTCAAATAGTTAAAAGTCTAATTTTCAAAAATGACAAAAGATCGAAATATAGTAACATATTCAGAGAATGCTGGTATGGGCACAAAGGCCTCTGAAAGGGGCATCATAAGTAGAATAATGATACAAGGGCCACTCTATTAGGGTGCAAATGGAAGGGTAAAGTATGGAGGCCAAGGACAAAAGGTGTAAAGAAAGATGAAATGAATAAAACAGCAGCCAAGGTCAGAGATGCTCCCTGCAGTAGGTTTTGTATTGCTTTGGATCAACATCCGACAGCATCAACCACAATGAAGTGCTGGACATACAAGGCTCTGTATGTATACGTGTATATATGTATACGAAAGTGAAAAATGGTCGTGCGACGGCCGACGGCAGAACCAGTTAGGTTTTATAGGGCTATTCGTATGGTTATGTTTTTTTTTTTCATATCTACCGTATTTTTCACCCTATAAGACGCACCTGCACAGCCGACAGCCGAGGACCAGGAAGCAGTGAGTACAGAGCCTTCACCGCTTCCCGGTCCTCCGGTACTAATGAGCGTTTCCATAGTGGAAGGGCTCATTAGTATTCACCCCATAAGACGCAGGGGAATTTTCCCCCCACTTTTGCGTCTTATGGGGGAAAAATACGGTATATATTTCATATCTATCTTTCTATCTGTCTGTCTATCTATCATCTGTCTATGTAGTCCAGCGACAGCCCCAAAACCTGAAAGATCTGGAGAAGATCAGTGTGGAGGAGTGGGCCAAAATCCCTGCTGCAGTGTGGGCAAACCTGGTCAAGAACTACAGGAAACGTCAGATCTCTGTAATTGTAAACAAAGGCTTCTGTACCGAATATTAAGATTTGTTTTTTTATTGTATCAAATACTTATTTCATACAATAAAATGCAAATTCATTATTTAAAAATCATACAATCTGATTTTCTGGATTTTTTTTAGATTTTGTCTCTCACAGTTGAAGTGTACCTACAATAACAATTACAGACCTCTCCATTCTTTGTAGGTGGCAAGATCACCAGTGTATCAAATGCTTGTTTCCCCCACTGTATCTATCCTCCTGACCTCTTATTTGCTAGGGGAGTATATAACTAATAGCTGCCATTTATATCAGCTGTGATAAATGTGGTGATAGATATTCCAGTGGCGACCAATATATCACTGTCCACTAAACTCTAATTATGTAATGGATCATAGAGGCCGAGGTACTGAATATAACCAGTGTCCAGAGTCTCAGTGCTCCGTTTACCATTACATATTGAACACTCAATGCACAGATGACAATTAGGAACCTAAAGCCATCACTGAAATTTCCTGTAGGTGACCACCACTGGGTAAGTACTTCGGGGTATAGCATTCTAACTTTAGATAAGGTAATCCCATCTCAAACATTGGTTGCATATTGCTAGGATATGCCCCCGATGTCAGGCAGATAGGGGTTCCACCTCTGGCACCTGCTCCTATTTCCTGAACGGGGCAGCCAAAGTGAAGGAGAGCGCACGGCTCAAGCGTAGCCACCTTCAATTCTCTTCTCTGGGAATCCTGAGGTGGCCATGCATGCACGGTGATTTCTCCATTCACCGCTGTGGGACTTCCGAAAATAGCCAAGCACACTCACTGAAGCTATTTTCAGAACTCCCATAGAAGTAAATGGAGAGAACACGGCCCGTGCGCACTTTGGGTGTCCTGTTCTGGAAATAGAAAGGAGTCCCAGAGGTGAGACCTGCACCTATCTGACGTTGGTGGCATATCCTATTGATCACCAATGTCACATATGGGAATACCCCTTTAATGATCTTTTGATGGAATGGGATGTCTAAGGGCTAATGGTAAAACAGATCCGGCAGGCTGTTCCGGCAAGGATGGATCCGACAGGCTGTTCCTGGCCAGAACAGTCTGCTTTACCAGTCTGTTTTACCATTAGTGTGAAACAGGTCTAAAAGTTGGCTCTTCCAAGAAATAATCTTTGTCCATGGTCATCTTTAGGACTCTTTCTTATTCTATAGCTCTGTGTGCTCTATGTTCTTCTTCTACAAGTAAGTTGTGCTCCTCCTGATCCATTATTCCTCCAGTTGCTGGATCCAGGAAGCAGAGTCACCTAGGCTTCATAAATTGCATAGACCCTGGTCACTCTTCTCCTCACTGTGGCTCCTCCTGTTAGACATGGACCTATGGTGGCCTGTCCAAGCCCATGTTGATAAGAGGCTTGCCAACATAATTTTGTCTTTGTTTTTTTCTTGACAATTAATAAAAAATCACGGACGGACAATATTTTTTTTTTTTTACGGACAAATTGGAAAACTATAAAGAACTATAAAGATTATAAGTGATCCATGTCTATAGGTCAGATACTAATAGTGAACATATTACCAGTATTTACTGTGAGCTCTAAAATGCTGAGAATTACAAAGTGACCCGTTTAAGCACCAACAGCCTAAAAACAAAAAATTCACGGACAGATCTAATATTTTTCATGGACACTGGGAAAAAGTCGACTGTCCAGGAATCTCTGGAAGCTTGGCAACCCTGGTTGATAACATAGCTTTTCCACTGCCCATATCCCCAGCACTGCTGGCATAGAGCTCGCCGGTCCCTGGCTGCGCTGATTTATGTTGTTAGTGATGAAAGGCTACGTGGAAAACACTGGCACACGAAGCGTCTCTGCCAGGCCACTAGTCAAAGGTGGTTCCTAAAACCCTTCATTATTTCATTTAATAAATTGCTTTTATTGCTTTCTAGGGACGACACTTAAGTGTTTCCTGAACGTCGAATTAATTGCCCAGTAAAATAATTACAAATTCATGAGACAATATTAGGCCATAAACACAAAGGACAGCGACCGGGAAACAGAGAGGGATTAGCATAAAGAAAAAAGCCACTTACCTATTCATCAGTGCTCTGCCGAGGGTCCTGTCCCCGCTGCTTCCAAATCTATCTTATATCTATCTCATATTATCTATCTATCTTAGGCCTCCTGCACGCGAACGTGTGCGCCCCGTGGCCCGGCTGCGGCTCGAAAAATGCAGGCCGCAATGCACGAACACCGACCGTGAAGCAGCTGCAGCGGATCGCGGACCCATTCACTTTAATGGGTCCGCAAATCCGTCCGTTACACTAAAAGATAGGACATGTTCTATCTTTTTGCGGAACGGAAGTACGGGACAAAACCCACGGAAGCACTCTGTAGTGCTTCCATAGGGCTCCGTTTCGTGCTTCCGTTCCGCACCATTCCGCATCTCCGGATTTGCAGACCCATTGAAGTGAATGGGTCCACATCCGTGATGCGGAATGCACACTGAATGGTGCCCAGTGTATTGCGGATCCGCGAATGCGGTCCGCAATACGGCCACGAGACACCTACGGTCGTGTGCAGGAGGCCTTAGATAGATAGATATGAGATAGACATTAGGTGGAAAGATAGATAAATAGACTATCTATCTATTCATCTATCTTAGTATCTATCTATATATCCCATACCTGTCTATATCTATCTATCTATCATCTACCCTCCTGACTAGTGTTGAGGGAACTTGTGTTTCAAGTTCGGCGTACATAACTTATATGGTCTGTGGTAGCGGAATCCATAACGGAATTCTTAGATAACCTGAACCTTGTACGCCAAACTTGAAACACAAAGTTGGTTCATCCCTACCCCTGACCTCTTATTTGTCCTGTATCTAAGGCCTCATGCACACCACCGTTGTTGTGTTCTGTTCCGCAAAATGGGGTTCCGTTTTTTCCGTGATCCGTTTCCGTTTTTGTTTCCGTGTGTCTTCCTTTATTTTTGGAGGATCACCAGACATGAAGGAAAGTAAAAAAAAGTCTAAGTCAAGTTTGCCATGCAAATGATAGGAAAAAAAACGGACGCGGATGACAATCGTGTGCCTCCGCGTTTTTTCACGGACCCATTGACTTGAATGGGACCGCAAACCGTTTTCCCTGAAAAAAATAGGACAGGTTATATTTGTTTGACAGACTGAAACCACGGATCACGAACGCGGATGACAAATGGTGCATTAGCCGAGTTTTCAACTGACCCATTGACTTTAATGGGTCCGCAGAAAATCACGAAAAACGGAACAACGGACACGGAATGAAACAACGGTCGTGTGCATGAGGCCTAAATCTAGGGAGAACATAACTAATAGCTGCCATTTATATAGGCTGTGAGTTGGTCACAGATTGGCTTAGGCTTTATAAACCTGCAATCACCCTTTACTGCAGTTCTAACACAGCGCCACTTTTGATTGAAGTGGCTGAGGGTGGTACTGCAGCCCACTCACGGTGGAGCCAATCCTTTATTTCATACAGTATGTTAGGAAGAAACGTCCTTTGTCGTGGTTATACTTCCAATGGCTTTGTATAATTCACTCTTTATCTGGACCCTCCGTCTCAGGCCTATCCGCCAGTCAGAGACATGGCGAGCCGAGCGGTTAGAAAGCAGCGTTATTGCTAATGATGTTTTCTGCTTTGTTTCCCCTAATGAATTGGAGAGGTGAGAGGTTTCCCCAGCGAGGGCACCTCCACTCCAGTCCTCCTTTCATCTCTGGCTAGGAAGATTGTTGCCACGGCAACATGAGACAGCCCTTGAAGGGGCAGAACAGAGGGTCTTAAAAATGTCAATAGCGTACTTGTGGGATTTTATGGGTTAATTGGTATTAGTCTAAGCTCATTAAAATCAATGATAAAATGACCGAGCACCAGGGAGCTGCTGCAAAAGCCACTGATAATCCTAGCAGCAACAATGTGTTTACACAGCACTAGAGTATCTGAGAGTACCGCTAGTGTCACCTCGGGTGGGAATACGTAGCAGGACATTTATCAGTATTGTCGTAAAATGCCATTTTTGATCTCCATGAACTAAATTGTGCAAATTTACCAAAATAAGGTAACTTGTGTGAGACCCGTTACTTTGCCACCTCATGACTGGCGCACTTAAAATTAATATTGTGTGTTTTTAATAGATTTGTCACTACGGGGGAACTTTAGGAAACTATCTAATAGGAAGAACTGCCTTAGTTACCCAACAGCCAATCATAGCTCAGCTTTCATTTCTTATAGTGCTGTTGAAAAATTAAAGCTGCTCTGTGATTGGTTGCCATGGGCAACAGAGGCAGCTTTTCTGTTAGGCTACTTTCACACTTGCGGCAGGATGGATCCGACAGGCTGTTCACCCTGTCGGATCCGTTCTTCCGCTATGTCGCCGTGCCGCCGGACCGCCGCTCCGTCCCCATTGCCTATAATGGGGACGGAGGCGGAGCTCCGGCGCAGCACGGCAGTGCACGGCGAAAGGCCGCCGGACTAAAAGTCCTGCATGTCTGACTTTTTAGTCCGGCGGCCTCTCACCGCGAACTGCCGTACTGCGCTGGAGCTCCGCCTTAGTCCCCATTATAGTCAATTTGGACAGAGCGGCGGCACGGCGACACAGTGAAATAGAGGAAGGACGGATCCGACAGGGTGAACAGCCTGTCAGATTTGTCCTGCCGCAAGTGTAAAAGTACCCTTAGGCTTACCTCACACATAATTTTTTGTGGCTGTTTTTGTGGGGTTGTAAAAAAATAAACCATGAAACCTTGACAAGTCTTTTTTGTGGGTGGAGGGGTCACGTTTTTCTGGTCCTCCATTTTGACATGTTTTTTAAGGCTTTTTTTTTTCAGTAGAGAAGTCTATGGCCTCATGCACACGACCGTGCCGTTTTTGCAGTCCGCAAACCGCGGATCTGCAAAAAACGGAGGCCACCCTTGTGCCTTCCGCAATTTGCGGAACGGAAAGGGCGGCCCATTGTAGAAATGCCTGTTCTTGTCCGCAAAACGGACAAGAATAGGACATATTCAATTTTTTTTTGCGGGGCCACGGAACGGACTGAAGCGAATCAGGTCCGCATCCAAGCCGCAAAAACGGCGGCTCGGATGTGGACCCAAACAACGGCCGTGTAGATGAGGCTTATGGCAAAGGCGTGAAAAATTGCCTTACCAAGAGCATGCAGAGTTTTGAGAAAACGCCATGGACCCAAACGCCAGACCAAAAGGGATAAAAAAAACACCACAAAAAGAGTGAACTGGATGTAGTAAGGGTCATAATCCCCGGTTGGGTTTTAGCAATATCTGGCTGTTGTGTTTTTTGTCAAAAAAGGCCAAGATAGAGGCCTGAAAAAAAAGTGATATATTTTTCTCAATGCGTTTTCCTTGGCGTTTTGGTCAGCAGGATGTTAGCTTAAAGTGCATCTGTCAGCAGATTTGTACCTATGACACTGGCTGACCTGTTACATGTGCGCTTGGCAGCTGAAGGCATCTGTGTTGGTCCCATGTTCATATGTGGCCGCATTGCTGAGAATAATGATGTTTTATTATATGCAAATGAGCCTCTCGGAGCAACGGGGGCGTTGCCATTACTCCTACAGTCTCTGCAACTGCCGCGCCCTCTGCACTTTGACAGGACCAGGCAGTGAAAACATCATCACATCTGGTCCTGTCAATCAAAGTGCAGAGGGTGTGGCAGTCGCAGACACAGCAGAGCCTTTAGGTGTAATGGCAACGCCCCCATTGCTCCTAGAGTCTCATCAATGCGACCACATATGAACATGGGACCAACACAGATGCCTCCAGCTGCTAACAGGTAGTTTCATAGGTACAAATCTGCTGACAGATGCCCCTTAAAGACTATGGAAAAGTTTTGAAAAGTCTACATACACCACATTTCTTATTATTGGGGTAGTTTTTTTCTGGTGTTGTTCCCTCTTTAGGACTTCAAAAATGCTTGAAAAAAGGCATGTTTTAAATGTTACAAAATAAAAATTGCCACTGAAAACACTCGTGAAAAAAGCTATGATAAATTCTTGAAACTCTAGGTATTTTTACAAGCCTTTAAAAAACATTGAAAAAATAGTGTGTGTCTGAAGGAGGCCAAAACGAGAATTTCTGCCAAAATTTGGAGGTAATTTTGATTTGTATATTTCTTCCATAGCATTAATGTGACTGCTCACACTTTAAGTAGGATTCTAAGCGGCACACTCCACGTCTATCCCCCAACAACCCGGGACTGCAGATCCCACACAGCTCTCCTTCAATATCACGATCTCAGTGGTGCACAAGCCCAAACAAACAATAGTCCAGGACATTAAACTTCTTCATAGAAAGAAAGCGGGCGGCACTCACCATCGTGGAAATATAGATATTGCTTTATTGCACACGCGGCACCGGAGCTAGGAGTCACTTCCCTGCACACTGGATGCAGCATGGTGATGGATCATGTGACGGACCATGTGATGAGCGTAGTGACATCATCAAAGGTCACAGAACAAGACAGAAGAGATGCGGGCTGCACGAACAAGTGGATTAAGGTGAGTTAAATTTTATAAAAAAAATTTAACCCCTCCAGCCCTATTGTACTATGCATTCTGTATTCAGTACCATGTTATAAGGGAAAATAATACAATCTACACAACCTTGAACCCTAACCTGAACTTCTATGAAGAAGTTCAGGTCTGGGTACTACATTCAGTTTTTTATCACGCGCGTGCAAAACGCATTGCACCCACGCGTTAAAAACTGAACAACTGAAAGCAATTGCAGTCAAAACTGACTGCAATTGCGTACCTACTCGCGCGGGTTTGCCGCAACGCATCCGTACCTTATCCGGACACACTCGTGTGAAAGAGGCCATAGAAGTGAAAGGGGCTGCGTGAAAAACGCATTGCATCCGCAAGCAAGTGCGGGTATGATGCGTTTTTCACTGATGGTTGCTAAGAGATGTTATTTGTAAACCTTCAGTTTTTTATCACGGGCTGCGCGAGCAAGTGGATTAAGGTGAGTTAAATTTTTATTTTATTTTTTTAACCCCTCTAGCGCTGTTTTACTATGCATTCTGTATTCAGAATGCTATTATTTTCCCTTACAACCATGTTATAAGGGAAAATAATAATGATCGGGTCTCCATCCCGATCGTCTCCTAGCAACCGCACTTGCTTGCGGATGCTTGCGATTTTCACGCAGCCCCATTCACTTCTATGGGGCCTGCGTTGCGTGATAAACGCACAATATAGAGCATGCTGCGATTTTCACGCAACGCATAAGTGATGCTTGAAAATCACCGCTCATGTGCACAGCCCCAAAGAAATAAATGGATCCTGATTCAGTGCGGGTGCAATGCGTTTACCTCCCGCATTGCACCCGCACGGAATACTCGCCCGTGTGAACTCAGCCTAAGGCCTCTTTCACAAGAGCGTGACGGATCAGGTCCGGTTGAGTTCAGTGTGCATTCAGTGAAACTCGCACCATTTTGTAAGCAAGTTCAGTCAGGCTACGTCTACACAACGACATTTGTTGCGCGACATTTTGTTGCACTAATGTCGCGCAACAATTTTTATAATGGCAGTCTATGGTGTCGCATTCGAGATGGATTTTTCTGCGACTGTTGCGTTGCAGTCGCAGCATGTCGCATGTTGCAGTGCGACACCATAGACTGCCATTATAAAAATTGTCGCGCGACATTAGTGCAATAAAATTTCGCGCAACAAATGTCGTCGTGTAGACCTAACCTCAGTTTTGTCTTCGATTGCGTTCAATTTTTTCTGCGCAGGTGCAATGCGTTTTGATGCGTTTTTCACACGCGTGATAAAAAACTGAAGGTTTACAAACAACATCTCCTAGCAACCATCAGTGAAAAACGCATTGCTTGCGGATGCAATGTGTTTTTCACTAAAGCCCTATTCATTTCTATGGGGCCAGGGCTGCGTAAAAAAAATATAGAACATACTGTGTTTTTCACGCAACGCAGAACTGATTCACGCAACGCAGTGAAAAGATTCACTCGAGCGGAAAACCCGCTGAAAGGGGCCTAAGTCCTCTCCTGCATAACGGAAGCCGGACGGATCTGTTATGCAAGCCACAGACTTCTATTATGACAGAATGCCTCTAAAGGCATTCCATCATAGAAATGCGTTATGGTCCTTGGTAACGCAATTCTGCTTTTACCACCAAACGAAGCGTGAACGAATTTCATAAGCGGAAATTCGCTCATCTCTATTTATAATGTGTATATATATATCTACCCCAAAATAGTGCCATTACAATACAGCTCATCATGACACCCAAAAAGTGCTTATGCACATGACAAAAAAAAATGCTGTGTCCATAAGGGGTTAACCTCTTCCTATTTGGATTCATTCCTATTTCGGGCTACAAGAAAAAAACTGTTCCAAAATGCAAGGAATGAACAGGGCAGAATTTACTGGGATTTTTCTTGCAGCCCGGATCTCCTCCCAGCCAGTCACAGGTGCTTTTAATGAGTGCAGGAGCGTGTCAGGCCGCTATATGAGGTGTGGAGACCATGGAGGCCGCTGGCAGGTGAGTGCTGTGTCTTGTTTCTGAGGTAAAAAATGGACATGGGGGTCATGCCCAGGAACGGAAGGGCACTGGCTGTGCGCACTCTGTGCTGTGGATGTGGACCCATTGACTTGAATGGGTCAGTGATCTGCAAGATATGACCAACAATGGGGCATGTCGTATCTTTTGCAGAGCGGAGGCACGGACCTAAATGCCCATGGAAGCGCTTCATAGTGTTTCCATGGGCTTCCACTCCGTGCATGAGCCTTTAGTTTATATGGACATGGAGCCCTTACGTTCGTGTGCGTGAGCCCTTACCTGAATGAGAGCACTGTGAGGTGTGCAGCGTCCCACATTTGTGTGAGAGGGACACTTTAAACATCTGCTTATTTATATATATATCTAATGTATGGTATTCCCTATTATCAGGCTGGCAATGTCATTTCACCCATTCGCCCCTAGGTGGTGCTGGCACTATATATATATATATATATTAGCTTGGGTGTGTTTAGTACAGGAAGTTGAAGTAGTTAGCTCAGAGCATGTGAGAGAGTAGAGTCAGAGTAAGGCCTCTTTCACACGAGCGAGTTTTCCGCACGGGTGCAATGCGTGATGTGAACGCATAGCACCCGCACTGAATCCTGACCCATTCATTTCAATAGGTCTGTGTACATGAGCGTTGTTTTTACGCATCAGTTCTGCGTTGCGTAAAAATTGCAGCATGTTCTGCGTTTTTCACGCAGTCCTGGCCCCATAGAAGTGAATGGGGCTGCGTGAAAAACGCATTGCATCTGCAAGCAAGTGCGGGTGCCATGCGTTTTTCACTGATTGTTGCTAAGAGATGTTGTTTGTAAACCTTCAGGTTTTTTTTATCACGCGTGGGAAAAACGCATCAAAACGCATTTCACCCATGTGGAAAAAACTGAACGCAATCGCAGACAAAACTGACTGAACTTGCTTGCAAATTGGTGCGAGTTTCCCTGAACGCATCCTGACCTAATCCGTCACGCTCGTGTGAAAGAGGCCTATGGGGCCAGGGCTGTGTGAAAAACACTGAATATGGCCTCATGCACACAACACAAATGGTGTCCGTGTGCATTCTGCAATTTGCGAAACGGCGCAGACAGCCATTAATATAACTGCCTATTCTTGTCCGCAAAACGGCCAAGAATAGGACAGGTTATATATTTTTTTTTTTTTTGCGGCCCACGGAACCAAGCAACAGATGCGGAAAGCACACGGAGTGCTGTCTGCATCTTTTGCTGTCCCATTGAAGCGAATGCGTCTGCTTCCAAGGTGCAAATACTGCGGCTCAGATGCGGACCAAAACAACGGTCGTGTGCATGAGGCCTATAGAACACGCTGCGTTTTTCACACAAAGCAGAACTGATACGTGAAAAAAACGCTCATGTACACAGACCCATTGAAATGATTAAGTCAGGATTCAGTGCGGGTGCTATGCGTTCACGTCACGCATTGCAACCGCGCGGAAAACTCGCTCATGTCAAAGGGGCTTAAGGGTACATGCACACGTTCAGGATTCATGTGTGGAAATTCGCAGGCAAATCTGTGCGGTCAATCCGCATTAATTGGTCCGGATTTTCCGCATGTGGATTTTACTAAGTGAATGAAGAAAATCTGTTCAGGAAAAATTAAATCAATTGGCACGCTGCGGCTTTTAAAATCCGTACCGCAGGTCAAAATCCGCGTGGAAAAAAATCTGCATAGTGTGCATTGAGAATTTGAAATTCTCATAGAATACAATGTACACGACCTACGGTGCAGATTTTCCGCACGCAAATCTGCATGCAATCCTGATTGTGTGCATTTAGGCTTAGGGTACTTTCACACTTGAGGCAGAGGATTCCGGCAATCCAGGCGCAAACTGATGCATTTGTCAGACTGATCCGGATGCGGATCCGTCTGACAAATGCATTGCAATACCGTATCGGTCTTTCCGGTTGTCATCCGGAAAAATGGATCAGGTATTTAATTTTTTCACAGCTCTGTCAATAATACATTTCAATGCAAAATAATGCCGGGACTCCGGCAAGTGTTCCGATTTTTTTGCCGGAGAGAAAACTGCAGCATGCAGTATTTTCTTCGGCCAAAAAAACGTAAGAGGGACTAAACTGATGCATTCTGAACAGATTGCTCTCCATTCAGAATGCATTAGGATAAAACTGATCAGTTTTTTTCTGTATTGACCCCCTGTGACTAGAGATGGCCTTGCGGTTTGCCCGGTGGTTGTTTTGCGGCGAACTTTGCTTGTTCGCTGTTCGCCGGCACCATATTCTTTGCATTGTGCAGAACTTTGACCTATGACACATCCATCAGGCGGGACAGGACAGCCAATTGAGACGTTTCAGCACATGGACACACCCCTACCTACCCTATAACAGAACCCGATCTGGGTGCCATTTTACATTCTGTGTTTTGCCAGTGTAGGGAGAGGTTGCTTTGTGGAGCAGGGACAGGCTGTTAGGGACACCAAACGCTAGCTAATAGGGCAACATAAGTCCTTTTAAGGACTGGTATAGGCAGGGACGTCGTTAGGGCAAAACATTCGGGGCTTGAGCCCTGGATGTTTTGACCAGTGCCCCGAATGATTGCTGGCACTGGCAGGGCCAGCCGACGCTCTGACTCTCCTGCGCTACACCGGCCCCGCCGCTCACATATATTTAACTCTAAATTGTAATCCTAATCCGCCTGCAGACTTAACTTTTAACTTGAAATCAGCCGCTCATCTCATTACTAGATTCTTAGCTCTGGTAACAGCAGGCAGTGCAGGCGGCGCTCGCTCACTGACGCCAGGCGCTTGCTCCTCCCACTAGGTGGCGCAGACGCGTGACATCAGTTAGTGAGCACCGCCCGCACTGCCTGTTACTGGAGCTGACTAGCTTATAGTAAGATAAAGACTAGAGATGAGCGCTGATTTAAAGTTAAAGTTGCAGGATACGGATTAGGATTACAGTTTAAAATGTTAATGTAAACTCCTATGACCGGCGGGGAGGGGGATCTGTGGATGGCCCCGTTGTGGGGAGGGGGATCTGTGGATGGCCCCGTTGTGGGGAGGGGGATCTGTGGATGGCCCCGTTGTGGGGAGGGGGATCTGTGGATGGCCCCGTTGTGGGGAGGGGGATCTGTGGATGGCCCCGTTGTGGGGAGGGGGATCTGTGGATGGCCCCGTTATGGATGATCTGTGGGGTTGCCCAGACGGCTAGGCCCTTCACTGTAGTTAACCCCATTCAGCAGTCCCCCATTCACTGAAGGGGGGGACTGCTGAAAAGGGTTAATAACTACTGTGAAGGCCCCCCCCCCCCTCGTTGGTGAAGAGGGCGTGGCTTCATGAGATGGGGTGTGGCTTCACATGGGCTCATGCCCCGGATGTCTTCAGACCTAGCAACGCCCCTTGGTATAGGTGTGCTATCGATAGGTGTGACATACTGAGGGGTGTAATATACTTATAATATACTTTCTAACAGAAAGTATATTATAGTGGATTTGTATTGTGCAGCAGTTGTGTGCAGTTCTGCTGAGATACCGCAGCTAGATAGAGGGACAAACGACATTGTAACAACTAATTGCAACTGGTGTGATATACCAGTTGCCCCCCAAAAAATCTGATTGAGGCAGGGATGCGATATACCTATAATATAATTTGTATTAATTTTTAATTATTAATTAGGTGTGACATACTGAGGGGTGTAATATACTTATAATATACTTTCTAACAGAAAGTATATTATAGTGCATTTGTATAGTGCAGCCTTTGTGTGTGGTTCTGCTGAGATACCGCAGCTATACAGGGTGACAAACGACATTGGAACAACTAATTGCAACTTCTGTGATATACCAGTTGCCCCCCCAAAAGACTGATTAAGGGGTTCTATATACCTGCTTCCACAAATACTGCTCTTTTATAGGGACTTTGTCATAGGGTCATTTTGAAAATGACAGGCAGAAGAGGCAGGCCATTCCGCAGAGGTGGTAGGGGTCGGGCAGGTGAACCAGGCCGGAGCCTTAGTGGGAAGTTGGAGAAGGTGTGTGCGATTACGTCAAAGGACGCACCAGAGTTGGTTGCGTGTCTCACTTAGCCTTCTGCTACTGCACCCTCCTCATCCTCTCGATCTGCACCCTCTTCACTTTCTGCTGTGTGCACCCCCCAAAAGACACCAGCATCACCATAGCCCCTCCACTCGAATCAGAGGAATTAATTTCCCATCAATTCCCAGACCTTACCGATGCGCAGCCATTCTTGGCATCGGATGAGGAAGAGGAGGTAGCAGCGGCCGCCACCCAGCGGTCTGACGACAGTACCCAGATCAGCCCAACTCGGCGATCTACCTAGAAATAGTTGTGTGGGTGCAGGACACAATCGTTTTACCCTGCCAGTGACAGAAAAAAAATACTTTTATTCGTCTGTTAGTTAGGTGGGCGGCGGTGGCCATTTTATGCAAGCTCAGTGCACCAGCACTGCATCTGAGCTTTTGTGACATTCAAATCCAAGTTTGAAATACTGCACTAATAATCTGGTTTTAAAAAAAAACACTATTATGGCAAAATACACACTTTTACAGCCCTTGCAGCATCAGCACGTGTGAAATTCAAGGGTTATATACTGCTGTCATATTCAGTTATTAAACAAACATCCGTTTTGGGCAAAAAAGTTTATTTTGCAGCCTTTGCTGCATATGTCATTGTGAGATTCACACTTTAGATACTGTGGTTCTATTCAGTAATTTTGAAAAACAGCCATTTTGTGCACAAAACTTAAATTCCGGCCTAGTCTGGATCAGTACGTCTGAGATACACCCTTTAGATACTGTAGTTCTATTCAGTGATTTTAAATACAGCCATTTTGGGCAAACAAATTTAATTGCGGCCTAGTCTGGATCAGTCGGAGTGAGATACACCCTTTACATACTGTGGTTATATTCTTCTATTAATAAAAACAAAATTTTTGGGCAAAATACACTATTTTTTTCTGCCCTTGCTGCATCAGCACGTGTGAAAGTTGAGGCTTATTTACTGCTGTCATATTCAGTTATTAAACAAACACCCATTTTGGTCAAAGATCTTTAATTGCGGCCTAGTCTCTGGATCAGGGCGTGTGAGATACACCTTTACATACAGTGGTTACATTCAGTTATTTGAAAAACACCCATTTTTGTTAAAAATCTTTTATTGTGGCCTAGTCTGTGTAAGATACACCCTTTACATACTGTGGTTCTATTCAGTTATTAAACAAAAACCCATTATGGGTAAAAAATAATAATTGCAGCCTAGTCTGCATCTGTACGTGTGAGATACAACCTTCTATTCTGCTATTAATTAAACACCCATTTAGGGCAAGATCCTAAATATGAGGAGAGCGTCAAATAAGGGACGTGGCCCAGGTCGTGGTGCTACTGGTGGAGCTCCTGTTGCAGGGAGAGGACGTGGTCGATCTGTGCCAGCTACACGCACAAGTGAAACCTCTTCCTCAGGTGCGAGTAGGCGACAGAACCTGCGGCGGTATTTGGTCGGGCCTAATGCGGCACTACGAATGGGGAGGCCAGAACAAGTACAGGCGATAGTAGATTGGGTGGCTGACAGTGCCTCCAGTTCCTTCACATTGTCTTCTACCCAGTCTCCTGCTGAAAGATCAGAGTTGGCACCTGAAGAATGATGTCTATCATTCTTCCACCTCACCCCCTTGCAAATCAGCCAAGCAGTCTGAGCCCCAAGTCATGCAGCAGTCTCTTCTGCTTTTTGATGACTCTGTAAGCAGGGTTTCCCAGGGCCATCCATCTATCCCTGCCCCAGAAGTGGAAGAGATTGAGTGCACCGATGCCCAACCCATGTTTCAAGATGAGTACATGGGGGGGGGGACCATCGCAGCACGTCTCGGATGATGACGAAACACAGGTGCCAACTGCTGGGGCTTTCGAAAGGGTGCAGACTGACAAGGAGGGCAGGGGTGAAGACTGGGTGGAAGATGATGTGGAGGACGATGAGGTCCTAGACCCCACATGGAATCAAGGTCATGCAAGTGACCTATGTAGTTCGGAGGAAGAGATGGTGGTCACACAGAGCCACCAGCACAGCAGAAGAGGGAGCAGGGTGCAAATGCGGAGCGGCTGTCCCCTAGACATGGGGGGGCTGCTACTGCCCACAGCTGCAAGGGACAAAGCACACCAAAGCCAGCTCCAAGGAGTTCCCTGGCGTGGCAGTTGTTCAGACAATGTGCTGACGACAAGACAAGAGTGGTTTGCACGCTGTGCAAATCAGAGCCTGAAGCGAGGCATAAATGTTCTCAACCTGAGCACAACCTGCATGACCAGGCATTTAAGTGCAAAGCACCAGCTGCAGTGGAGTAGACACCTCAAAAACCAAGAAAGGTCTCTGGCTCCTCCTGCTTCCTCCTCTGCTGCAGTCTCAGCCTCTTCATCCACCTCTGGAGTGACAGTGCCACCTGCCACCCCCCAAACGGAGGATCTGCCAGCAACACCACCACCTGGGTCACCAAGCATCTCCACAATATCCAACGGAAGCGTTCAGCTTTCAGCTCTCCGTCTCCCAGACATTGGCGCGGAAGAGGAAGTACCCCCCTACCTACCCGCGATCCCTGGCCCTGAATGCCAGCATTTCAAAATGACTGTCCTTTGAAATGCTGTCATTCCGTCTGGTGTAGACGGAGAGCTTTAAAAGCCTTATGGCGGTGGCTGTCCCACAGTACTTCGTGCCCAGCCGCCACTACTTTTCCAGGCGTGCCATCCCTTCCCTGAACAACCAAGTGGGGTACAAAATCATGTGTTCACTGCGCAACGCCATCTGTGGCAAGGTGCACCTCACTACGGATACGTGGACGAGTAAGCACAGTCAGGGACGTTATATCTCCATAACAGCACACTGGGTAAATTCAGTGGTGGCTGGGCCTGAGTCGGATAGCAGTTTGGCGCATGTCCTTCCACCACCGAGGATTTAGCTGCAGTTTGCCTCCTGTTGCTTCCTCCTCCTACTCCGCTTCCTCATTCGGTCAGCGTAACACCTTCACCACCAACCTCGGCACAGCCAGGGGTAAACGACAGCAGGCAGTTTTAAAACTTATCTGTTTGGGGGACAAACCCCACACAGCGCAGCAGCTGTGGACGGGCCTTCAACAACAGACCAATGAGTGGTTGGTGCCAGTGAGCCTTAAGCCCGGCCTGGTGGTGTGCGATAATGGGCGAAATCTCGTAGCAGCTCTGGGACTAGCCGGTTTGACGCACATCCCTTGCCTGGCGCATGTGCTGAATTTGGTGGTGCAGAGATTCCTTAAAAATTACCCCGAATGTCAGAGCTGCTGCATAAAGTGCGGGCCGTCTGTGCGCGCTTTCGTCGTTCTCACCCTGCTGCTGCTCGCCTGTCAGCGCTGCAGCGTAACTTCGGCCTTCCCGCTCACCGCCTCATATGTGACGTGCCCACAAGGTGGAACTCCACCTTGCATGTGCTGGCCAGACTGTGCGAGCAGCAGCAGGCAATAGTGGAGTTTCCGCTGCAGCACGCACGGGTGAGTCGCTCTGCGGAACAGCACCACTTCACCACCAATGACTGGGCCTTTATGCGAGACCTGTGTTCCTTGTTGCACTGTTTCGAGTACTCCACCAACATGGTCAGTGCCGATAACGCTGTTCTCAGCGTTACTATCCCACTTCTATGCCTCCTTGAAAAAACGCTTCTGGCGATGATGGAAGAGGATGTGGCACAGGAGGAATAATTCCGGCCAGTCATTCACAAGTGGGTCAGAGGATGGGTTCCTGCACCCACAAACACCAGGTACACAATTGTCCAGCCAGGGCACAGTTCTGGAGAATGACGAGGTGGAGGATGAGGAGGAACCTTGTTCACAGCAGGGTGGCACCCATACCAGCTCATGGCCATTACTGGTGTGTGGCTAGGGGGATATATAGGACACAGACGATGCACCTCCCATAGAGGACAGCTTTTCGTTGCCTCTGGGCAGCCTGGCACACATGAGTGATTACATATTGCAGTGTCTCCGCAACGACCGCCGAGTTGCCCACATTCTAACTTGTGCTGATTACTGGGTGGCCATGCTGCTGGATCCCTGTTACAAGGACAACGTACCATCCTTAATTCCGTCACTGGAGCGTGATCGTAAGATGCACGAGTACAAGCGCACGCTGGTAGATGCTCTGCAAGTGGCATTCCCACCTGACAGCGGGGGCACAGTGGAAGCACAAGTCGAAGGAAGAGGTAGCCAACGCAGATATGGAATGTCTTAGCAGGAGGCAGCATTTCACTAACATGGTGGAGCAGTATGCGTGCACACGCCTACATGTACTGAATGATGGGTCTGCCCCCTTCAACTTCTGGGTCTCCAAATTGGGCACATGGCCTGAGCTTGCCCTTTACGCCTTGGAGGTGCTGGCCTGCCCTGCAGCCAGTGTATTGTCTGAACGTGTGTTTAGCACGGCAGGGGGCGTTATCACAGACAAGCGCAGCCGCCTGTCCACAGCCAATGTGGACAAGCTCATGTTCATTAAAATGAACCAGGCATGGATCCCACAGGACTTGTCCGTACCTTGTGCAGAATAGACATGTATACCGGCCTTAACCAGCCATTGTTATACTACAGCACAATTGCTCATTCTTGTATTTTACACTCTTTTGAAGTGTACCCCAATAATAAAAAAAAATAATTAAATTAAAACCAAAAACCAGTGTTGGCTACCTCGTCCTCCTCCAACGCCGCTTCCACCTACACCGCTAAGTCCACCGCCTCCTCAAACTCCTACTCCATATGGACCTCCACCTCATAAATCAATTTATTTTTTATTTGTACGTATTTCATTTTATGTCATTTCACTACTTTGTGTGTTACATTTTCGGGTGAAATTCACCAATTTGTCTAATTGTGGATTTTGGTGTGGATTAGATGTGGTTTTACCGCAGATCTGACTATTCATTGGAAAAGAGTAAAATCTGCAGCTAAAACCACAAACATAGCTGACATGCTGCAGGTCCATTTCCGCACGGAAACAATCCGCAAAGTGTACACACGAAAAAAATAAAAAACATAGATGTTTCCGTGATTTTTTTTTTTGTGAGGTTGGTTATACTTGACTAGATTAGATTATTTTGGTGATCACTCTCATAATTTTATAGCTCGAAGTAAATGCTGGTAATGAGTTCTTATCAGTACATTGAGCTATAGACATGTGTTACTTATAATCTTTATCATAATACAGTTTTCATTATTGTTTTCCAATATGTCAGTAAAAAATATTGGCCGTCCATGATTTTGGGATAAGTTGTCCAGAAAAAAGAAACTCTGGTTGGCAACCCTGGGTAGTGCCAAATTGCACCATAGGTATATACAGCACGTGTCTTCTGCTCAAAAACATGAAGTGACGGCCGTGGCTGGAGGGAACACAAGCTCCAACAAGACTCTCACCCAGGACTTTGCAACAGAAGGTTAAAATGATTTATACTTGTTCTCCTAAATTGCTGCAAATTACATGCAGTTGTTCATACACATCTCTGCTCAGAATGACGATCTGACTTTGAAATAATTTTTAATTTATTTGTGCGGCGCCAGGAATACTGTATTCCAGCTTCACAGTGGCAGAGAAGATGGTGTGATTTACACCAGCCCAGGATTCAGATGTCATCTGCTACTCTTCTTCCTTCCAGTGCATAGGCTGGACACAATAATGCATCTGCTTCTGTCTCCAGATTTTTACTCTTGGCTACATGGCATGAGTCGCAGTACACTTGGCCGGTCTTGATAGTTTCCTAGGGGAGGCAAGTTTGCAAAAAATCTTATCGCGACCTATTACTTGCAACTATGGCAAAGTTTCTTCCAATTATTTTCCTTTAGGAAGTCATCGCTGTAATCCCTTGATTTGACTTTGATTCGCACCATGTAGCCCAGGCCTTAGGGTGCGTTCATAAACTGCCTAAAGTGAGCCTGTAACCGGGGGCGGACTGGGAACTCAAAGTGACCCTGGAAAAAATACCAAAAGTGGCCCCGTTTTATAGTTGGGTCCAAATTGATGGAAGTCAGGGCCAGAAATACTAAATTGTGGCACATTATACCACCCCAACAGAGCCAAATACAGCCACAAAAACACTGATCGGCCATGAGGAGGGCCCCCTTGGCATCGGCCCACCAGAAGATTTCCCTGTAAGGTCTATGGCCAATCCGCCCCTGCCTGTAACCTCTCCTGCCATGTATGTTTTGGGGCTTGCTCCCACCTGTGTTGAAAGCTCAGTTCGGGTCACAGATTCTATTTAAAAGACAGGACGACTTTGCCATCTGGTAATAAAAAAAAAATATAAAAAAACATGCTGAATGGACCTCACTAGGCTAGATTCGCACTAGAGCTAAAATGTTCCAATAAAGGAAAAGCCTGCCGGAGTTCATGAGGTCCAGCATCGCTGGATACCACCTTTCCCTGCCAGAGCCTATTGACTATAAACTGGCAGGGATCCGGTCTGTTTTCAGCATTAGTGCCGGGATTCGGCCAGACAAATAGCGCTGCTTGGCAGTAGATTTGTCCGGCCAAATCTCTTTGAGACGCTGAACGCGGACTGTGACAGCTCTGCCCGACCGTGCTCTCCGCCAGCGAGCTGTGTATTTTCAGATCCTCGATAAAGGGGTCCTATGTTCCCAGAAACGCATTGTCCATAAAAAGCAATCCGGTCGTGATTTACGCCTATATACGATCTATCCCCAAGTGAGACAGTATACGTCCATCGTCTACTGATTGTACGATGTCAGGAGGGGTGACAGGTACTTTTTAAAGGGTTGTCATGTGAGTACAGTACAATTGACGTGCAATCAGATAGGAACTGATTGTGGCAGGCGCAGCAGTATGCAGTGCCTTTTGCGCTGTGGCATTAGAAGAATTTTGATACCTCAGACTTTTAGTCTAACCAGACTTTCTATTATTCTGTAATTCCTCTAGCTCCGTTCTATGGTAACAGTAGGTTTAAAGAGCACACCAAATGCTTCAAATAACTTCTTTATTAACTTCAACTTTTCTTCATATATAACACTGTCACCTCCGCAGCAGATAGTCCATGTACGTAACACGTGTTGAAAAGATATCACAAAATGGCGGTATGCATAAGATTGTGGATCGACTGTTCAATCTTGTCATTCAACATAAAATAGTGGATATATTTCTCTCTTGAGTATCTGTACTCTCACTTTAAGTTATTTAGGCACTTTATGATCTTTCTGAGAGGTATATCTGAGGTCTAACTAATAGTTCACTTGCAGTATGCAGTTAGCAGTGACTATTTGCAGATTGGTTGAGTATGATCTGATATGATTGTATGCAATTTGGATTGCACTATGTTTGCATGGTATTTGTAGTAGTTCATAGTTTGCAACTGTAGCTTGCAATTTGTATTTGTACTTTGCAATTTAATTTGTATGGTTGCAATTGGTGGAACTGTAAGTAAACACATATATATCTAGTTCAGTATACAGTTCTAAACACAATACTAACAATATGAACATTATATAACTGTTTTAACTACCTATATTGTACTCTTGTTCCCATAAAACTCGGCTCTCAGTGGAGTGAATGTCTCTTCAGCTCCTGTCTCTGGTGACTAATGATTCTAGCAGCAGGAGCTAGGGGAATTCCCAGACAGGCTGTGTGTGAGGCTGGCTGTGATTGGTGAAAACTCTTGCTGTGTGAGAAGCTGGCTGTGATTGGTCTAGACTTCTGCCCAGTAAAAACAGATTAACACTATGCTTTCTGTTCTTTCTGCTGTGTCACTGAGTCTACCTTACATTACAAAATGAATCTTAAAGGCATATTATCTTTTTCTGCTTCTGTGAACACAAAATATATAACAGTTATATGACATCCAAAACACGATGTCACAGTAAATAACTCTGCTTTTGTCTCTAACACATAAACATAGGAACTGTATTAAGGTAATTAGCAGGTTTAGCTGTATAAACATATAAGCTATACTAGCAACCTAGGACAGGTCGTAGCTGGCCAGCTACGCTGACTGTATCAAAAATCACTATGATGTAGTCTGTGTATGTCAGGTGAGCCGCGGTCAGTCCAGGAGATACAGCAGACACACGGCCTCTGTTTCTCGGACCAAACACGGTCGTGAGAATTAGGCCTAAAAGGGCTCTTCCACAGTACAAACTTATCCCCTACTCGCTGGAATTGGGATAAGTATGTGATTGGTGGAGTCCAACCGATATATCTCTGGCAGTCTGATAAAGAGTGACTGGAGAGGCTGTGCACATGCTAGACTTACCGCTCCGTTTATATGGGGATATGGGACCCCCTCTTGAAGCGATCAGTGGTCGGATCCCAACAAATCAGATACTTCTCCCATATCTCTTGTGAGTAGGGGATAAGACCTCATTCACACTTTGTGTTTGTTTTGCAGATGCAACACAGTCCGAGTTCAGGACATGTCTAGGGGGCAGATGTACTAAGACTGTAGAAGGCGTGAACTTAGACAGACAGTCTAAAGATGTTCCAAATTTGTCACAGGGGCTCAGGCTGGATGATAAATCTGGTGCAGGGATAGACGCCTTTCTCTAATTCTGTTCCAACTATTGGTTGGATCCCCATCCTTCTAAGCCCCTCCACCTTTTCGAGTGAGTAAAAAAATTGGAGAAAACCTAGTTGCGCTAATTTGTGCCACTTTTTAGACAGATTTACTAATGCGCACGCATTAGTAAATCTGTGCCTCTGTGGGGGTTCACCTTTTTATTTTTTTATCCTTAAGAAATGGAAAATTGTTTTTTCAAACTTTCAATCATTTTTCTGTGCACTGGATGAGTGAACGGACGGCATACAGAAGATTCTAGTTGTGCTTGGAGGAGGCAGGGAGCATACACTATGGGCCAGATTTATCATTAGCTCAGGTCAGAATAATGGAGTGAAAAAGTCCCAAACGCTAAAACTGCGCACAAATTTGCTCGCTAGTTTTCTGAAAGTGGGCGTGTTTTCTTATGTAAATGAAGCTCTAGACAGATTTACTATTGGGACTATTTAAAAAGTCGCAAAAAAGTCGCAATTTCACTCCAGTGAGGACCATGCTTATCTTATGAGACTTTTTAATAGAACATGCGACTTTTTCATAAAAAACGTGCGACTTTTTCGTAAAGATGTGCGACTTTTGTAAAGCTGCTTACTGACGGATAAACTGCTACGGTCAAACCACATTTATTACAGTCTTAAAGGGCCGATCATAAATCTGACTTGGATAAAACTGACTTTAGCCATATGTGAAAGTGGAGTGAGCTGTCAGTCATGATAAATCTGGCCCTATGTGTTCCTCTTCTCAGGCATTCATCTTTAGTGCTTCAGGAGATTAACAGATCCCAGGGTTTCCTCCAATATCATCAGGGAGATTTTGGAGAATTGTAATGGCTACTGTGTGAGAGTCATCAAGGAAACCAGCATAGAGCATTATAGACTTTGCTGCTTCTTCGGGGAAACAAGTTAAGACACCCAGTGCACCCCAGATTAGAGTCACACTTAAGGTATGATTTGGCAAGTCAAATTATTGGAAGTTGGAACCACACTCTGCTGTGCAAATTGTAGACATTGTGTCAGATTACTGTTGCTAACCAGAGATCCCAGTACTAGGGACTATAGCAAGAGTGAGTGATCAGAGGGTCATTGCTGTAAACTACTTGCTTAGCTCACGCTTAGACATCTGGGAAGGAGAATTTGCACTGTGTACAGATAATTGCTGGATGTACTACAACTCCTATTTTGTGCCCAGTAAAGAGAGACTCTTATTTGGTTAATCCAGTCAGGTTAACGACTCTCCTAACATCACACACTGGCCATTGCATCATTTTCAAGCCCTGCTTTGCACGCACACGGACACTTAACATCAGGCAAGAGCCCTAGCTACAGGGAGGGCCCAGAGTGAATTTAGGGTTCCCCTCCTTCACTGCACCGTCCCCCAGGGAGTAACAGCTTGAGGGAGCACATTGTGACACATCATCATCAGGGCCATTACTACTCCCATCCTCTCCTCCGGCTCCTCAAGATCCAAGACCCGCAGTCGGGCAGATACAAAATAAAAAAATTGGTTGGGGGTGGAGGTCTTGGATCAATGATGGAATGGATGCACAAATGACAATGATCTAGTGTACAGTACATCTACTGGCAGCCAAGTCATATGTTTGTAATTGTGTGACTGGAGCATGAAGATGAACAGATGGTGATAAAATATAAATGTGTTATTATCTACCTGAAGCACTCATGTCTGCAAGGTGGCGGTTTTACAAGCTGTGTAATCCACATATTATGTGCTAAGGGAGTTTTCACGCAATTCAAGGAAAATGTTGCAAGCTTTAACAGCTGAAGGCAAGGCCGGGCATCCAGGCGCAGAGCGCGTAAATATGTGGATTTTTAATTGCGTCCTTTGCCCCTGGACATCTGTGTTGCCAGGAGCCCACAGGGTAAATAACCAATGTTTGCTTTTCTTTCAGCAAAATTTCGGAATCAGCTTTTAGTAGATGGTGTGAGGAGCAGCGAAAATCTTAGATGAAAATCACATAAGGGTACTTTCACACACAGGCTTTTTCTGCTGGTGTTTTTGTTTTGTTTTGTTTTGTTTTTTTTTCATTTTTTTATTTTTTTTCCAGTGAAAACTCCAGCTCCAGATGTTACCTGAAAGTTTATAAAAAAAAAATGAAACATAAGACACACAAATGTTTTTTGCTCCTGACGTTGTTTGTCTTTTTGCCTTCTTTTAAAAAACGCAGTTTTTTGGAGCTATTGGAGATGTATCAGGTGTCTTCACATCACCTTTTTTATAGGGCAAAAAATGCGATGAAGAAAATGCTAGTGTGTAAGCACAAACGTGAAAAAAATGCAGGCAAAAAAAAAAAAAAAAAAGCGGGTGCAAATTTGTGTGTGTGTGGACCTTTTAAGGCTGGTTTTGACACGGTGCATGTTTTGAAGGTTTTTTTGCTTTTGTTTTTGAGCCTTTGGAAAAACCATGTGCAATATTTTTTCCTATATGCTTTTTCCAATGGCTTCAAAACGCATCAGAAAAGCACTGTGTAAACTCGGCCTAGGGCGACATTCACACAGCCAGGGTGCCACCGTGCCCGTGTTGCGGACCGCAAAACAAGGGGACCCGGCGTGTGAACTCCCATTAACTTCAATGTGTCAGCGATCCACAAGATATGCCGAAACATAGCTGTCATGTCCTACGTATCCTATCTTTTTTGGAGCGGAAGACAATGAAGTCATTGGGTCCGCAGTGCGATGTGAAGATAATACAGCCGGTGCCCATCTTTTGTGGACCCGCAGTTGCAGACTAGGGCTGGTGTCAATTTTTCTAATATTTTTCTGGAGGTTTGCAGTTTTTGGTGCATTTTTCTTGCTGCCTTTTTAAGGCAAAAAAAATTTCAATTTTAGAATTTGCTTTGAAATCTATGGAAGATAATTACCCGGGACAGAGTCTATTATTTATTTATTTATTTATTTATTTATTTTCACCCTTTAGGTGCAATTTTTTTTTTTTTGTGTTTGTTTTTTCTTCAGATCACAGCATGCTCTGGCATTTTTACCTTCATTGCCTAGTGATTTTTTCCGATGGACCTCCATTATTATTATTATTTTTTCCTACTTCAAAAAACTCTTGTGCAATATGTAATGTCATTTTTTTAAATGACGTTTTCACGCTGCAGTTTTTTTTACTTGTGCTTTTTTCCCCATACACAGCTCTACAGAGGAAGTGACATCACGGGGTGGGGGGTGGGGCACATACATTCCTTTTAAGGCTAGTTTATTGCTCTCATTAAGAGAAACAAAATAAGAGTATTGCAGGTTTGATACCTTTTAATGGCTAAGACAAATAGAAGTAATGATGTTACATAGCGAGCCTTCGAGACATCACCAGTCCCTTCATCAGGCGTACTACAAGAATATATGAAGAAACAGCAATATATATATATATACAATAAGAACAGAGACAATGGGGGAAATGAATGGACATTTGAAAAACAACTGACTATCAAAGATCTTGAGAAATGAGTCCTTAATTATCTTACAGATAAGGGGTGTGAAAGTTTTATGGTCTCTAAATTGATGTTATCTCAGAGACCTGGTGCCCCGGCTATGCCTATAGACTCTATAGGTCTTGTAGTGTGTCATAAATCCCAGGGACAAATTCTCTCCAGTATTCAAAGTGTCGAGCAGTGTTATAAATTTGTATTCCCAAATTCTTCTAGCTCTTTGGGATTTAAAGTTACCTTTTAATATGAGAACTTTCATGTGTTCTACATTGTGTCCTGGGCTACAGAAATGCCACAGGAAAGTGTAGCTTCTTCTCTTTAAGGCCTCATGCACACGATTTGTTTCCGTGTCCGATCAGTTTTTTTTGCGGCTAGGATGCGGACCCATTCATTTCAATGGGTCCGCAAAATACACGGATAGCACACCGCGTGCTGTCCGTATCAGTATGTCCGTTCCGTTGCTCCGCAAAAAAAATAGTGCATGTCCTATTTTTTTTCTAGTTTGCGGACAAGGATAGGCATTATTACAATGGATCCGCAAAAAAAAACAGATCCACAAAAAAACGGATGCCATACGGAACGTCATCCGTGTTTTTTTGCGGATCCGCAGTTTACGGACCCCAAAACACATACGGTCGTGTGCATGTAGCCTAATTGTGTGGCGGTGGGACCTCATGCTTGCATTGAATCTCTGTCCTGTTTCTCCAATGTAGAGGCCTCCAACAGGACATTTACTGCAGAGAATCAGATAAACAACATTAGATGTAGAACATGTGAATGTCCCAGGGATCCTATAGTCCTGCTGTGTGTTGGGGATCTGGATCTTATCTGTTATCATTATATGGGAACAGGTTTTGCATCTTCTTATATTACAGGGATGGGTTCCTTTTTCTGTGGTACATGGCCTTGAACTTGATCTGATCAGAATATTCCTTAGATTTGGAGGTTGTCGGTAAGCTAGTAAGGGGGGGTCTGGGAAGATTGTTTTTAGTCTATTATCCTTACATAGGACATGATGTAATTTTTAGGCAGTTTTCCTCAGTACCTCTAGTTGTGGGTTGTAGGTCACAACCAGAGGTACGTGCTGGTTCTGTTTCTTTTCATTGTATTGGAGAAGTTGACTTCTGGGGATCTTGGTGGCTCTTGTGATCTGATCTTCAATTGAAGCAAGATGATGGCCCTGGTCTAAAAATGTCCTTTTCAGATATTGTAAATGCTGATCCCTGTCTGATGGGCTGGAACAGATTCGGTTATATCTGATGGCTTGACTATAGATGATGGACTTTTTAATATGTTTTGGGTGGAAGCTGTCCCATTTGAGGTATGTAGGCCGATCAATAGGTTTTCGATACAGGGATGTCTGTATTGAGCCGTCTTGAAGTTTTATGGTGGTGTCCAGAAAGCTGACTTCTGTGCGTGAATAGTTGAGGGTCCGGTTTATGGTGGGATGGAATTTGTTGAATTGTTCATAAAATTTTATCAGTTCGTGTTCAGAGTCGGTCAAGATTATTAGGATGTCATCAATGAAACGGAAGTAGCCCAAGGTTTTTTGGGGCAGGATACCAAAAAGTCATTTTTCAGTTTGGCCATGAAGAGATTTGCATATTGCGGTGCCATTTTACTGCCCATGGCGGTCCCAGTGCACTGTAAATATATCTCCTTGTCAAAAGAGAAATAGTTATGGGTGAGGGATGAATTTGGTCAGTTGTAGTACAGACTCTGAGACAATCCCATTCGCATCTAGGTATACTTTGCAAGCAGTTAATCCATCATTGTGTGGGATATTCGAATACAAGGATTTCACCTCCATGGTGGCCAAGATTGTACCTTTAGGGAGGGGACCTATGGTTGACAGTTTGTTCAGTGGTGCCCTGTAGATAACTTGTTGTGTTCCTCACTAATGGTTTGAGGATGCCCTCTATCTAACGTGAGATTTTTTTTTCAGTGAGGGTTCCCACCCCTGAAATGATCGGCCTCCCTGGATTACCTGCTTTGTGTATTTTGGGAAGCAATAGAATACTCTGATCCTGTGATTCTCAGGTACCAAGTCTAAAAGTTGTGTGGATCCTGCAGGAAGACCCCTGATGATCTCCCTTCATTTTGATATAGTATCGCGTGTCTATGAGTTGTCAGTGTGCTTCTTCTACATAATCCAAATTGTTTAAAAGTACAATAGCACCACCTTTATCTGCAGGTTTGTCTGGTGATTCCTTTGTTGTTTGAATCGACCTCCTTTCCTGTATGTTGATGTTGAATGTTTCTTTTATATGTTTGTCCAGTATTGCAGACTGTACTACGATTCTAAAGGCGTCAAGGTACTGGTCCAAAATGGTATTGCGGCCAGGGGAAGGGGTCCAGTCAGACAGTTTTTTTTTTTTTTTTTTGTCCATCAGTGCTAATTGTGTTTGGCTGTTTTGAAAATTCTCTCTCCTGTTTGTCATGGAAGAACTCTTTTAGTCTTAATATCCTAAAATATTCCTCCATATCACTACAGAGTTCTGTTTTGTCAAGACTTTTGGTAGGGCAGAATAAGAGTCCTCTGGAGAACACCTTGAGTTCCACATTATTTTTGGTTTCTTTATTCGCTTTCGGTTCCTTTTTTAAGGCCTCATGCACGTGGCCGTTCCGTGCATTGGGGACCACAATTTGCGGTCCCCAATAAGTGGGCAACGTCCGTGCAGCGGCCGGGACGGATTGAGACTCATTCAACTTGAATGGGTCTGTGATCCGTCCGCACCGCAAAAAATACACTACAAAGAAAAGTCATTTTTTTTTCTCCAGAAACAAAAAGGGGATGTTGAGGATTAGAAATTCATGTTTGACTTCTTACTGCAGTCAGTCCGGGAGGGGAGGGGTGGTGGTGGTAGTAGTATTCAAGGTGGAAGTCCATACTCTGGAGCTCACTGGTCTGTGAAATGAAGGGAGGGGCACACCCTTTCTTCCCCTGGGCACGACCTGGGGATAGTTGGGGTGCCCTAGGTGTTAGCGGGTTTAGATGTGCAAGACGGGGCTCCCTTGGAATCCCAGGCACTGCATTACTGTGGCAGTTCAGGCGATGATTCAGTACAACGATGAGGCCAGTTTTAGCTACAAACAACTCAACCGTACTTTACTACAGGTTTTATAGACAGTTTTCCCAAGGCTGGGTAAGGGGAGGAATAGGCAATATGATGTTTCCCTCTGAGTCCCTTTTCTGTTAATGTGAACAATCTTCTCAATTCAGCCAGGGGGTGCAATTTCTATCACTCTCTCCATATTTTCTAGTTCAGTCAGTATTTCTACAATATCCAGTTGTTGCAGGATATATATATATTTTTATTTTTTTATTTACAGATGGTCAATCTGCCTCTCTCCTGTGGTAGGGTAAACTTCCAACCCCAACCAAAATAAATGCATTGCATTCACCAACTTTTTGTCCATGCACTGAATTGGCCCTCAACCTGTTCTGGAACAGGGCACTTCCACACCATACACACTACAGCTTGCAGCTACAGAGTGGTGGGACCAGCCCTCACCCAGCAACTGTATCTAAGAGGCTGGTATATTTAACCCTTTCCCCCATGCATAGAGCATTGTAAAGGCACATTAATCCTCTTTAGCAGGAAACCACTGGGTCACTGTATTTTCTGCCATAACATTCTTGGTCATGGGTTGTCTAGAATGTCAGTTCTACAATCTGTGGACATGTGTTGGTGCCGTTTTGAAATCTTGGACAAGTCCAATCTCAATGACAAATGTTGATTATGAAATGGGAATTCTAACTCCTATAAAGTGCATTCAATGGGGTTAAACTGTGAGTGGATCCATGCCATTCAGATTAAAAAAAATAAAAAACCTTTGCAAAATTGGTCTTTATGAAAACATTTCATACAAGGGTTAAAAATCAGTCTGTTTGCAGGCTATCGTCTGTTTTGTTTGAATCCCATCATCTTGTGGCTCATGTGTAACTCTTATCTCCTGACCTCATAAACACTCATTATAGCTGATTTCTTCTCAAACTGATGAGAAGAAATAAGTGTTTATGATGTCAGAGGTAAGAACTACACTTGAGCCGTCAGATGACTGGATTTCAAGAAAACAGACTGTGACTGCTTGCAAATTATTTTTTTTAACCCTTGTTTCTCAATTATTTTTAATAATGACCAATTAAAAAAAATGTTTAGTCCCAAAAAGAGTAAAAATACCCCAAAGGTGTAAATGGGCTTAAAAAAAAGCCAAAAATTCAAAATAATAAAATTCCTAGAAATATTGTGTCTAAAAAAAGTAATGTTTGCCCTTTTACGAGCTGCAATGAATGCCTAAAAGAATGGACCTGTCCATGCTGCCACCCCCAGGCCCACCAGGGAATTAATTCACATTGGCTCACGTTCATCTTGAAACATTGCTTCAGCAAAATATAATTTAAGTCATTTGGAAATCTCAACATTGCTGTTTAATATACTGAGGGATTTGTGTCATTTGCCTGAAATCCTGACAATAAGCTCAGTGGTAGATGATCGTGAGCGTTGGCCGGGTGAGAGGCATGACTCACATTGTCCATGATATTTAATCTACTCGACGCATCCATTTTTAATTGACTTTGTATTTGTGTGGAGCTGAGGTCATTGATAATATAGACGGCTCGGTAGAAAGCCCGGCCAGTGGATACTGGGAACTGGGTCCTTGTAGAAATCACTTATGATCTGCACTTCGTTGCTGCCGTCCGTCTCCGGCAAATCACACACATTTAGAGAGCTTAGAGCAAACCGCTTCGTGGCTCTGAAACATTGATGCACAAAGGACATACCCCGGAATTTTACTGCTTCCAGGAAGAAAGCTGCAGCGTCCAAATTCAGAATCAAAATCTAGATTCTCTTTTTGCTGTAGGTTGTAAAAGGTGTTTGGTCGAGATCAGGGATGCCCAACCTGCAGCCCTTCAGCTGTTGTTAAACTACAACTCCCACCATGCACTGCTGTAGGCTGTCTAGGCATGCTGGGAGTTGTAGTTTTGCAACAGCTGGAGGGCCACAGCATCCCTGCTCTAGATGAATAGATATAAGATGCACCATGCACGGACAGATAATAGATGGACCATAGATAAATAGGGCGTATAGATACTCCTAGACAGAAGTGAGATATGGAATGAATGGATAATAGTAAATAAATAGATCAGCACTTCCACATCCTGGGAGCGATAGCAAAAAATAATTAATATATGCCGATGAGGATAAAATATAGGAATATTTATTTTATACAATACCCCCCCCCCCCCCCATATGTTGATTGAATGTACAGCGGATGTTGCGTCTTTAAAGATAGACGCTAGGGATGAGCGAATCGACTTTGCATAAAACTTCGTTAGAATACTGTACGGAGCGAGCACTCCGTACAGTATTAGAATGTATTGGCTCCTATGAGCCGAAGTTATTACTTTGCCAAGTCTCGCGAGGCATAGAGTAATGACTGTAAAAAAAACTTTGACCGAACTCTGTTTCGGCTCATAAGGACCAATACATTCTAATACTGTAGGGAGCGCTCGCTCCGTGCAGTATTCTAACAAAGTTTTATGCGAATCAACTTCGGATGTTTCATCCGAAGTCGATTCGCTCATCCCTAATAGACGCCCATAAAACAATGGCAGAATTTTTTTAAATTTTTTTTTTATTTTTTTGTCAATAGTCAACCCTATTTAGAGTTTTGCTTCCCGCTAAGTCATATGCCATTAGAAAAAAAAAAAAAAAACCAACCTTGTTCGTCTCTGTGAACCGAAAAAAAAAAAAAAAAAAGTCATGGCTCCTGGAAGGCAAAGAGTATAAAACAAAATAACTGAAAATGGCAGAAGGTAAATGTCATCCATTTTTCTGGCTGGAACACTGGCCATCTGAAATGGGCCTAAAAGAGGCATTGGCATGATGTGCCTACAGTGCATAGGGTGTAGCAGAGCCATTCTAACTGCAACCTCTGCACCTGTAATGCCTGATGTAAAATGATGTAAAAGCAAAATAAAATATATTAAAAATTTTCCTGTTAAAAAATGTCATATAATTTAAAAATACTCTCTGGGATATTTCTTGGCTACAGTAGACCTCTGCCATCTGACATCAGTCATGCGTGAGGTGCGAGAGTTTTCTTCTTGACAGGAAGTGAATTTTCAATCAAGGCTGCCATCTTGGATTTGAAATGTGTTCCATCACGATGCAAAGATAATTAAACCTCATGTCAGCAGAAATAAAAGGCTTCACCGCCAAGGTTTATCTCCCGTGCGGGTGTTTTGGCACATTAACAAAATAATTAAAATTCAGCTTGTGATGAGCTGTCAAAACATGGGGAAAGCTTTAACCGCATTACATCTCGTGTCATGGCAAAAGTAACCGGCTATTCTATGAGATGAAAAAGTGGAATGTAATTTCGGATTGGTTGGTAGAGTCTGGTACAGTCGATCTTCTGATTTAATAAGCATCGCCCATAAAAGAGCAATGCTGAAAAGCCTTTTTCTTAGAATTCTACATTGTGCTGTTCCTCTGTTAATCCTCCTGGAAACATATGAAACAATTGACTACAGGTTTATAGCATTCCCCTCGTCAACGGGGACTTTCCTTACATACTCTGACACTGTCCAAACAGGGTCGACAGTGTGTAGGAACACGCTTTATTGACAAAGGCGGATAGTGATATGCATTTTTAGGAGGAGAAGAATAGGGACAATGCAAGGTTGTAAGAAAAGATACTCTAAATGTGTTAGCTTATAAACAAAGCAAGTATTTAACGGTTTTTTTTACACGTTGGTCCACATTGTAAGTTCTCCTCTATATTTCTGTGTCCGTTTGATGTCCATGAAAAAAAGCATCTGTGTTTGGTCCGTGTGTCCATTCTTACCCTCCGTGTGTCCTCCGTAATCCACGGATGCCGCTCAGCTGAAAATTAATTTCCAGAGCATCTCCTATAAGTCTTCAGGGGAAAACGGATGCGATCTGTGATTTTCACAGACCCGTAGACTTCAATGGGCAGGACCAAAGTAGTGCATGTCTACGTGACTTATTTTTACTGACCCACGAAAGTAAAAAAAAATATACTGATGTGTAAACAGATACATTCTAATTAACGGGTACGCGTGCTGTCCGTGGAAAATGTGGACAGCACACGTCAGTGAAAAACGGAAATGTGGACAAGGCCTTATACTGAAACATAGAAGGCGATTTTTCATTGTAAGGGCCGTGAGACTATGGAAAACTCTGCCTACAGAAATCATCATCATGTCGAAATCGCTGAAGCGCTCGAAAGGGGCTAGGAAAATGTTAGAAGTTGTAATTACTAGATTTCTGGAGATGACTCGTGGATCCAGGGATTTACTCTTAATGTAAGATTTGTATTTTCCTTAAGATGAGGAAAATTAGCTTTTGCCTCAAAATGTTTTTTTTTTTTTTTTTAAGCATTTACCCAGATCAACATTTCAGGATAATAGGCTGAACTGTAAGGCCCCTTTCACACGGGCGAGAATTCCGTGCTTGTGCAATGCGTGAGTTGAACGCATTGCACCCGCACTGAATCCGGACCCATTCACTTCAATGGGGGCTGTGCAGATGAGTGGTGATTTTCATGCATCACTTGTGCGTTGCGTGAAAATCGCAGTATGTTCTATATTCAGCATTTTTCACGCAACGCAGGCCCCGTTGAGAAGAGTGGGGCTGTGTAAAAATCACATAGCATCCGCGAGCAAGTGCGGATGCAATGCGATTTTCACGCATGGTTGCTTGGAGATGATGTTAGTAAATTGATTAAATTCAATTTACTGTATTATTTTCCCTTATAACATGGTTATAAAGAAAAACAATAGCATTCTTAATACAGAATGCTTAGTAAAATGTTGCTTGAGGGGTTAAAAAATAAAAAAATTAACTCACCTCATCCACTTGATCGCGCAGCCGTCATCGTCTTCTTTCTTCTTCTTTGAGGACCTGCAAAAGGACCTTTGATGACGTGAGAGCGATTACATCATCAAAGGTCCTTTTGCAGGTCCTCAAAGAAGAAGAAAGAAGACTGTCGGCTGCACGATCAAGTGCACCCTGGACGCATCCGGAGCAAATCTGGGAAACCCGTCTGAAAGAGACCTAAGGGCTTACAGTGGTGTTTGAAAGTTTGCATAAATTTGACCTAAAACTGTCACATTTTAACACCTAGTCCTAAAAATAAAGATAACCGAATCAAACAAGTCAAAAATGTTAGACTTGGTCCTTTATTTATGGAGGAAAATGATCTAATATCCCATGCCTGTGAATTTTTCAGGCCATCTGCACACTGCATGAAGATCTGTGCAGATTTATGTCTGTTTCTGCACTATATTTGACCCAAAATCCACAATTTCTAACGGCAGTTTTTGGTGCGGATTTGATGTGTTTTTGCCGCAGATCTGCAACTAAAACTGGAAACCTAATTTGGAGTTGGAAATCAACACGGCAGTGCAATTTCCACACAGAAAAAATCTGCAAAGTGTACGTTGCGGTTTTTCCACACGGGAATTAGCAGGCAAATAACACACGTATTCTGCAACATGCACAGGTGTCCTAACGATTGGCAGATCATGTCAAGGTGAAATAAGTCAGATGTATTCAAAGGGATTACAATCAGGTGTGAGTGGGTAGTCGGTTTTATTTATTTAAAGAACAGGGATCTCTCAAAGTCTGATCTTCACAACATGTTTTTAAAAGTGTATCATGGCACAAAAAAGGGAGGTTTTTGAGGACCTCAGAAGAAGTTGTTGCTGCTCATCAGCCTGGATAAGGTTACTAAACCATCTCTAAAAAGTTTTGCCTCCACCAATTCTCCGTAAGAACAACTGTGTACAAATTTAGGAAATTCCACTTTGCTGGAGTCGTCGACCAACAAAGATCTCATCAAGAGCAAGGCGAGTAATAGTTAGCAAGGTCACATAGAAACCCACTAAGCAATTAAAGTCCTTTGTCCATTAGCTAATGTTTATGTTCATAAGTAGACATGAGTGAAGTTTTGAAAAATTCAATTCGGCAACTTCACCGAAGTTAGCCAAGAAATTTGATTTTGTTCCGAATGAATCAGTCACAAATTCCTTTTAATAATAAAGACCGCACTGTATAGTCCTCCTTCATTGTTAATGGTCGTGCGGTGCTTTTAAACAGCGGCTGTTGCTGGAATGGGGTTTGGCTGGTTAGATGGGGGTACAATTAGCTGGCATACCCACTTCTCCAACCCCAGCGCTCTCCTGCCCTACAGGTGGGAGCCCTTCTTCTGCCATCTGCTTTTCCTCCTTTTCGACATCATCTATTGATGAGAAGATGTCATCAGGAACATCCAGCTCCTCCTCTCTCTGCATCTTGCTGACTTTTCTAGGACATGGAGATTTTGAAGGATGATTTGGAAGAAGTAAAGGATGAGGATGGTCATCATTAAAATTTGCCCCCCCCTAAGGGTTGCAGACTGAATGGTATTGGTTGGCACACCAGCAGTGGAATAATAAAGGTTTCCATCTTATTGGTATTGAATTACATATTGTAGTTTATGGCTGATGTAGGAATAAATAAGAATAAGTCTCCCTCTCCAACATTCTTCTATTAATTGTTTTCAGCAACACTGTCTGGGTCATGCAGCAAGTAAAGGACCATAAGCATACAAGACGTTCCACCAAAGAATGGTTAAAAAAGAATAAAGGTAAAGTTTTGGAATGGCCAAGCCAAAGTTCTGACTTTAATCCAATAGAAATGTTGTGAAAGGATGTGAAGCAAGCAGTTCATGGGAGGAAATCCACCAACATGTGACTGGAATGGGCTAAAAGTCCTCCAAGCTGATGAGGACTAATTAACAATTACTGGAAATATTTAGTTGTAGTTACTGCTGAACAAGTGGGCCACACCAGATACTGAAAGCAAAGGTTCACATACTTTTGCTTCTCAGACATGTGATATAGGATAGTTGCACACAGCCTCCTGGCAAATAGCGACTGACAGTAGCCATAGTTGGTGTCCATGGGCTCAACCCAATGGGGACAGTGGGCCCTTGCATGGCCAGGCTCCTGACACCGGCAGCAGACTATCGGAGCTAGGTACGCCGTGGTTATATCCCGGGCGGGTTTTATTGGCTAAAATCTCCGTGCCTGGGGTGGAGATTTCTGGGGGTTGCGGACACCCCCCCCCCCCCCCCGACAGAACCCTTCTTTAGATTCCTGGTAGCTTCATAGCGTTCCACCATCTCAAAGGCATTGCCAGGTGACACCTGACCGATCCAGTGCTGGAGAGGGTATGGCAAAGCCCTCCAGAACATACCGGCTAATGGTCTATCCAGCATAGCCGGGGGACTCAGCACATCAGGCTGTAGACACTTTTGCAAGAGGTGGAGTAAGTCATAATACTGGGTCCTCGCAGGCTCAGCCGTCTTAAACCCCCACTGATGTACCCGCTGTCTTGCCAAAATCTCACTCTTTACGTTTTGGTAGTCGGCCGCTTGATCGTCCGACAAGTCGAAATACACCCGCTGTGAATCGGATGCCAGGAATGGAGTGACTACCTCAGTCCACTGGTCACATATTAGCTTTTTCCTGATGGCCACTTTCTCGTACACCGCCAGGTAGGTTTTGATGTCGTCTGCGGGGGTCATTTTAGGAATTGCGGCACAAACTGCTTTCCGGGCATCGTGGACGTTCGGGGTTGCTCCTGTTGTCTGCAAAGCCATCACGTGTAGCAGCAACTGGTTAGTGTCCTGCTGCTGCTTATTAGCCATCTCATTGCTGCAGGTCTGTCTCTCACTGCTGCAGATTAGCCTCCATGAGGGCCTTCACAACAGCCTCCATTTTGTTGTGTGGCACTGGTTGTAATACAGCTGGTTTAATGTACGAAATTAAGCCCAGCTGCCTATTTAAGGACAACCAGGTGCTGCCAAAACCTGGACCTGCATTTAAAATCCGGTCCGGTATTTGACGTCACCTGGCCGTAAATCAGCCCAGCAGCACATGCTGGGAGGAAAATACCTGTTTTCCGAGATCAAGTATCTCACTGTGTCACACTACTTTTACGACTTGTATGAAAATGTAATGTAGTTTTGGGTCAAATTTTTGCAGAAATATAGAAAGTTCTTATGGGTTCATAAATTTTAAGCACCGCCATATGTCTTTTTTGCAGCCTTACAGACTCCCATATGTTACTACTCTACAGGTTAAATAACATTTTGTGGTGAACACTTTGTTTATATTATAGCAATTTAGAATTCCAGGATGTTTTCTTCTCCATTCACATGTAAGACTATGTTCCGTTAGGAGCCTCCGTTAAAAATGAACAAAACAGAGCAGCATGCTGTGCTAATTTGTCCAGTGAAATTCCGGAAACCTGACAGACCCCATTACAGTCAAAGGGGTCCATCAGGTGCCATTCATTTCTGTGATTTGTCATTGCTCTTATAACAGAAATACAGAGCTGATTTGAATAAAAACCTTAGGGTGCCTTCATATATGGCACGTTTTCTTGCAGAAAATCTGAAAGCGGCTTTGACAGAAAGCACAAGGATTTCTGCAAGTCCTATTCAGATGATAGAAAGTGTTATAGTGACGTCACTCCACTCTCTGGCAGGCACAGCTGCTGCTCGGCTCTCCAGCTCCCCTTCTTCGTTCCTCCGATGGCACAGACCCAGTGGTCTTCTCCTCTTCCTTCTTATTAGGCCGGGCCACCAGAGTAGGTGCCCACTCTTCACACAGGCTGTACCTGCTTTTTGTTGGTACTGCCTCTTGCTGACTATAGGGGGCACAAACACTCTCTACAGCTCTTAAAGGACCAACGCAAACCCTAAGTTTCCCTAGTCAATGGCTTGTCACCCAGAGGTACCCTGTGGGAGGCTACCTGAGCAATAGGTTACAGTTTGCTATTTCCTGCAAAGGTGTGCTGTTTACTTTTGTTTGTCAGTGTACTGACTTCTGCTTGTGCCTTGGTTTTGATCTTTCATGGCCTATCCTGACTTCTGCATGATTTTGGTACTGACCCTGAGCTCGAACTGTTTACTGGATTGCACATACTCTTCCTGCTCTGACCTCAGCCTGTCGATGACTGCAGTTGTTGCCTGATCCCTCAGCTTACACCAGTGTGTCCTGAGCCCAGTGGTTCAGCAGTCACTCGAACAGAGATTACTGTGAGAGATAGCATCCTGGTGGTTCCCCTGCAGCAAAGTTCAGATCCATGTATAGGAGTTGAAGAGTGAATACCAAGAGGGGCCTCTTAGATGTGGACAAGTTTTTTTTAATTTTATTTAGGCAAACTTCTGACCATTGAAGTTGTTGACTCTAATGTCAGGCAACACCTATTTCTTGTTAACGGAGATAAACTTTTGCCTGTTTCCAAACAATAACATTTTGAAATCAGTTCCGTATGAGTGGAAAAGGAAAACACCATCGGGTACAAAATCAGTCAATTTATTTGCTAAGTTTCTTAACTGTGTGAAATATAAACTGTTAATTGCATTTAACTAAATGTCAAAAATTAGGTAAACCAAATAAGTAATGCTTAAAGGGAACCTGTCACATTGAACATGTCGGAGCTGCAGGCAGCATGTTATAAAGCAGGAGGAGCTGAGCAGATTGATGTATAGTTTATGGGAAAAGATTTATATCCCTGCTCATTCTGGACTTTGAAGTCCAGGAGACGGTCCTATCAGTGACTGACAGCCTTCCCTCTACGACTTCCCTCTACGACTGCCTCCTTGACTTCAAAGTCCAGAATGAGCAAAAATTTTAATAAATGCAAGTTATACTGACTCTTTTCCAACATAAATGTATATTGATTTTTCTCAGCTTCTCCTGCTCTATAACACGCTGCCTGCAGATACACTGCATTTTCATGGTGACAGGTTCCCTTTTAATGTAAAAAATCTAATTTGTATTTTTTTTTTTTTTTTTTTATCCTACAAAGCCATTCTTTGCTTGAGTCAAAGAAAGAACTTTACCAGTGACCACCTTCCTTCCTACATATATAAGGTAAGAACACAAACACCGAAAACAGCCCTACCGTGTGAGGACCCTATCTCAGCTTCCTGGACTCTGTGAGTATAACTCAGTGGGTTTGTGTTGGTCTGTGATTTACATTCATGAAATTCACATTTGACTAGAGTTGTCCTGAAGAAGGGCTTCTTGAGGGACATAATCTCTAGTATTTTCTGTGACTGTGAAAAAATAAGGCACTCTATTTGGAAGTACTATATTTTGTTGGCACCATAAGTTACTTGTCATCTTTAGAAAGTCCCAATGGCAATGTTTCTGGTAATCTTCTGACTCAATGTCCATATCTTAACTACTAATTATTTGTCTTGACTGTGACCATGCTGAACACCAGGAGTAGCTTAACGTGAGAAGAACCATAATTGGCCAAGATATCTATCTACCTAACCAGCAAAATGCTGTAGTGATAGATATACAGTAATGTTTGCATGTGTATTTAATTATGTTTATAGGCCTCTTTCTAGGGGCTTTGAATGGCCGGTGTAAGGTTATCCCTTGGTATAATGTACAGGGATGGGCTGCAGAAGGTTCTGTCTTATGTTGTCTGTGTGAGGAACTATTCATTATTAAATAAAGAGCATCTCCTGGCATTGACAAAGGAGTTCTCGACTCATGGCGTCTTTCTATTGCTCTGCAGTCTTCCTTGATGCTGTGAACCTCTTCCTATTTACGCCATGAAAACACCTGCGCAACAGCAAGGCTAAGATGTATAGTCAAATGAAAGTAGATACACTGAGGTTACGTTTCGCTGCTAATCCTTCCACTCCCATCTGCATTATTGTTCTCTAGTTGACCTTATTAACTCTTCTCACAGGACTTTTTCACCTTTTATGTCAGCTATTCTCCACCTTATAGTCACTAAAACTAAGTGAAAAGGTGACCTGTACCAGGTGCAGGTTAAACAAACATAGACAGCTGGAGTTAAAGGGGTTTTCCAGTAAAATGATTTATTTAACACATTCCTGCAGCATGGCCTCCTGCTCCGGTGGTCCACGCTACTCCACTCTTTCCATCTTCCGCACTGTTTACATCTGGCTGGCTATGGGCATGGTCACATGAACCCCACTGGCCAATCTCTGTGATTTGGCCACAATCAGCATGTCACTGCTGGAGCCAGTCATTGGCTGGAGCGGTACATGTGACCATGCCCAAAGCCATCTGGATGTAAACAGTGCCAGGACCGGAAGATGGAGACAGCGTGGAGGACCAGAGCTGCATGGAGCAGGTAAGTATGACAATTATTCTAGACGAAAGCTCAAGAATTCCTGTACGTGGCCATGTACTGTTGGTCCATTTTGTTCTTACTTTTCTTCAATGCATGCCATAAACACGGTTGTAGATTGACTTTTAGCATGTGGACTTTGAGGGAAATCAGTGAACTATTACTACATTAGAAGTCACCTTTTCAGGTTTAGGTTATCATGGTCTCATCAAATTCACTGATAAACTGATAATGGTTTACGTTCCACTTAATATATTGTTCACTGACCACAGGAACGTTGTGAGGGATAGTTAAAACTACTACATTATTGAAACGTCTGGTTTTTAGACGTTTCAATAATGTAGTAGTTTTAACTATCCCCTCACAACGTTCCTGTGGTCAGTGAACATTATGATGATCTCATCAATTTCAGTAGGGTTACTGGAGAACACGGAGAAAGAAGTACTTTCTGTTGAGCCTGTCTTCGGCAGTGAGGAGAGGCAGCTCTCTGCATGTAAGCACTTCTTTCTAGTTGTTCGAGCAGTAGGGGTCTCAGCACTTGGACCCCACCAATCAAAACCTTTTGATACTTTACCATGGCTTACCAATTTTATCTTAAATTACAGGTACACTTTGTCAGTCGTACACCTGTGGTTGGGTAGGAATCGGGACAAATAAAGGAGGGGATAATGAGTACTTTTCACTTTCAGAAATGCAAATCTTGCATGGACAGTCTGCGCAATGAAAATAATATTTTTCTGATATTTTCAGCTCATATGGTTCTAGGAAAAGGCCAAAGCTCCATAAAAGTATAATGTTCAGCACAGCATAAGGGCACAGTGTTGGAAAAAAGTAGTAAACGAAATCAACACGTAACCACCTGTTATCATTAGTGTTGAGCGAATTGTGGACTTTAATCTGAATTTCAGGGAAAACTCAATTCGCCGAGAAGCCGAATTTCCTCATGCTTCGTAGTAACTAATTGAATTCCTGAAATGGGTTAAATATAAAAAAAAAAACATACGCTACTTACCCCATCTGTTTAACGCCAAAGCTCTCCAGCCATCTTGATTAAAGATTCTGTACGTGGTGACGTATGACAGGCCATGTGAGATTTTGTGCTGGATCTTCAATCAAGATGGCGGCTGCCGGCTCTTCGCGATCAAATGAATGAAGTATGATTTTATTTTTATTATACACTTTAATATTAAACTCAGATGCCACAATTACGGAAAGCGGCGCAATTGACGCTCCCTGTCATTGCACAACCTACTAACAAAAAGAGATGCACTTTTTTTGTAAAATTTTGCGAATCTAATTTTACAAAACCTTGCTCATCACTAGCTATCATCCATATTTATTTTGATTAATATTTAGGGGACTGACCAATCGCTATGATGATTCCTACCTTAAAGGGGTTCTTCGGGAAGTAAGAAAGTGAAAATACTTAAATATTACTTTTATTATAAATATATTCACAAATACCTTTCATTACTTATAATGGCTCGTTTTGTCTGGGGAGCAATCATCAGAGGAAATAAAATGGCCGCTGTCCTATTAGTACACACAGAACATGTCCTAATCACACAGGACAAGTTACTTCACAACACTGAGCTAAAGAGCTGCCTCATCCTCCTCTCTGCTCTGCTTGTCAGAGAGGAGTATTACTGAGTATTTTCTGTGTCTGGATCCATCTGACAAATGCATCCGTTTGCATCTGGATTGCCGGACGGAACTGCCTGCCGGAATCCTAATACTGCTGCCAATTACCTGATGAGTTTGTTCATCGTGTAATCAGAATCTTTTATCAGGTTTAAAAATTCTCGTTTGTCGGCGGCAGATCGTAATGACGAACTGCTGCTGACAAACCGTGATTTAGCATGAGGACGAGCAACGATATTAGCGATCGCTCTTCCCCATACTGTGGAGGAGATTGCTGCATGTAATAAGCAGTCTCCTCTGTACCAAGCAGAAGATTGCCGGGAAGGAAGCATTGAATCGCCTGCTTCTTCTGCAGGCGTAATAGGACTACTACAATTTGTGACGTTGAAAGATTACATGTGTACAACGGATTTGTCTCAAAGTTAAGTATAGTCAATGGGCCAGATTTATCATGACCCTGACAGCTCACTCCACTTTCACATATGGCTAAAGTCAGTTTTAGCCAAGTCAGATTTATGATCGGCCCTTTAAGACTGTAATAAATGTGGTTTGACGGTAGCAGTTTATCTGTCAGTAAGCAGCTTTACAAAAGTCGCACATCTTTACGAAAAAGTTGCACGTTTTTATGAAAAAGTTGCATGTTCTATTAAAAAGTCTCATAAGATAAGCATGGTCCTCACTGGAGTGAAATTGCGACTTTTTTGTTACTTTTTAAATAGTCCCAATAGTAAATCTGTCTAGAGATTCATTTACATAAGAAAACAGACATTTTTTCGGGACTTTTTCACTCCATTATTCTGACCTGAGATAATGATAAATCTGGCCCAATGACTGGAGGCAACTTTGTCTCTACTAGGAACATTTATACAGTTTTCATGAGAGATAGAGGTGAGTAGTGATGGGCGGCAGGGGCAATATTCAAATTCCCGATATTTCGCGAATATTTTGTAGAATATTCGTCATATATTCGAGAATTCGTTAATTCGAGGCTATTTTCTTGATCGCAAAAAATTGGCAATGTAATCGTGTAATGCGCTTAAAATACAGGCGTGGGTCACTTATGCTACATTTTTCAAGTTGCTAGAAGTTTCCTGAGACTGGAGAAAATAGTTGGCACAGCAGAACATTACAATAGCTTTATATGCAGATAGAGTGCTCCAATATATTCGCAATTGCAAAATCGGCACCAATTATATGAATATTTTGGCGCAATACGTGCAACTTCATATTTTAGCAGGTCTGACTACTTATTAGTGATTGGTGCACTAAGTATTGTCGTGAACTTGTGACATCACAGCTCTATGTCTGTATGTATGTATGTATGTATGTATGTATGTACAGCTACACTATATCAGGATATAACCTACACTGACTATCTCCCACTAACTATCTGTATTATATATATATATAAGCTAACTATCTAAGGTAATGACACAGCAAAGCACAGAGCACAGCAATAACACTGCTGTCTCTCTCAGATCTGCAAAATACTGCATACAATGGCTGCTGGGGAGGTTCTTATATAGTAAGGGGTCGGCAACTTTCCTATTGGTTGCTAGGGATGTTGCTAAGCTCAGACAAAGACATTGCAGCCTTCTCATTGGCCCACAAGCAAGAAGGGAGGTTACTGATGGAAAAAAAAATCTAGAATATTGGAAATTACGAATATATATCACTATATTCTAAATATTTGTGAATTCTCGAAGTGCCGATATTCGCAAATAATATTTGCTATTCCAATATTTGAGCCCAACACTAGAGGTGAGAAAGAAGGCACACATATTGAATTGGGAGAGACACTTGCAAGCCTGTTATACACCAAAGGAATGGCAGGTAGCCCTATATTTGACACTACGAGCAACCTCATGTTCCAATTTGTTAGAAGTATACCATAAATTATTACTTGGATGGTATTTTACGCCCTCCGGATTGGCTCATTTATTCCCTAATGCAGACCATAGATGTTGGAGATGTGGTCATTCGCCTGGTACTTTGATACACATATTCTGGGACTGCCTAATCCTGACCTCATTCTGGAATATCAAAGTATTGTACTAATACAGATATCTATGACACCAGGGTTAGCATTGCTTTCTCTAGGGGTAGAACGATTTCCCTAGAAGTTTAGAAAACTCATATGCTACATTTTGCTAGCTGCGAAACTCTTGATGGTGAGACGATGGAAATCCCCTGAGGCCCCAGATATCCATAGTTTGATAGAGATGCTCTCAAACCATTGTGTGTATGAACGACTGTTAGCTATCCGGAGAAAATCACTAGGCTTTTTCTAACAAATGGAACCCTTGGATCAAACAACATCCCATCGGTTCACTTGATGACCACTAATGAAAGGAGATGTTTCTTTCTTTCTTTTTTATTGTTGGTTGGAGACTTTTTTTTGAATGTTTCTGAATATTTTTGCTTTTGTTTTCTTTAACAGTTTAATATGGTACATTGTTTTATGATTTATAACCAATTTGTAATCAAATGTGTGCTATACTTGGAGCCGATGAGCTCTGATATATTGTAATATCTATTGCCTTGCTCTATATGACTATTTTTGTCAATGAAAGGAAAAGCCGGAATTAGACTTACCGGTAATTCATTTTCCACGAATCCACCATGACGGCCCAGAGAGATTGACCCCTGACCTCTGTAGGGGCAGGAACAGAGATAGGTTTAAAAGGACCCCTCCCACCACCATTCACCAGTGAGTTCCAGATTATAGTGCTACAATCACCAGTTTACAAGTGAGACAACTCAAAGTGTTGTGTTTTTTTTTGTTTTTTTTTGGTATTACCTCATACCAAGGTTTTTTTTTTTTTTTTTTTTTTTTTTAGGGCGGGATATCATGCCGTCATGGTGGATTCGTGGAAAATGAATTACCGGTAAGTCTAATTCCGGCTTTCCACTTCACCACCATGACGGCCCAGAGAGACATAACAGATTATATATGAACTAGGGTGGGGCAACGGCCTGAAGGACCTTGCGACCAAATGCGAGGTCGGAGGACCTGGATAAGTCGAGCCTATAATGTTTAATGAAGGTATTAACATTAGACCAGGTAGCAGCCTGGCATATTTGATTTAAGGAAGCTCCTGCCCTTTCAGCGAAGGAGGCAGATACCGCTCTTGTGGAGTGAGCCCGAATGACCTCTGGACAACTGATGCCCTCGATCCTGTAGCAGTCTGTAATAGTCTGTCTTACCCAACGGGCAATGGTAGATCTGGAAGCTGTCTTCCCTTTATTCTTACCACCGAAGAGCACTAATAAGTTGTCCACCTTCCTCAGGTCCTTAGTGACCTCTAGGTATTTTAGTACTGCTTGTCTGACGTCTAGCGTATGGAAACGTTCCTCACCAGAATTTTTAGGATCTACACAGAAGGAGGGCAGAATGATCTCCTGGTTCCTATGGAAGTCTGTTACTACCTTTGGCAAAAATGTAGGGTCTAGCCTCAAGGTGATACGGTCCTCCTGTACCCTGAGATATGGTTGTCTTATTGACAATGCCTGGATCTCACTCAGTCTTTTTGCTGATGTTATGGCTATAAGAAAAGCCACCTTATGAGAAAGATTCTTCAGGGAACTTGCGTCCATGGGTTCATAGGGTGGACCTGTGAGTCCTCTAAGGACGATGTTTAAGTCCCAGGTAGGCATCCTCGATCTGAGGGACGGTCTTAGTCTGGCTGCTGACCTTAGGAATCTTTGGATCCATCTATGGCTGGCCAATTCGGAATCGAAGTAGGCGCTAAGTGCTGAGACCTGGACTCTCAGGGTAGAAGGACTTAACCCTAACTCTAGTCCCTTCTGAAGGAAATCCAGAATCCTCTGTATATTTGGTCTGGTTTGATCTGGGGCTTCGTCGCCCGACCAGGTGCAGAATCTTTTCCAGATCTTGAAATAAATGGAGTTAGTCACCTTCTTTCTGCTGGCCTTTAAGGTAGATATAACACCCTCAGAGAGACCTCTCTGCCTTAGGAGGTTGGACTCAGGATCCAGGCCGAGAGGCTGAAGATTTCCGGATGGGGATGGAGAACCGGCCCCTGGATCAGGATATCCTTTCTCCTTGGGAGAATAAATGCTTCCTGTGGAGAGAGTTTGGTTAGGATCGAGAACCAGCTCCTCTTGGGCCAGTATGGGGTGACCAGGATTACTCTGGCTCTGTCCCTGATGATCTTCTGGAGAACCCTTGGGATTAATGGGAATGGAGGGAAGGCATATGCAAGGACCCAGTCCCAGTGCAGGGAGAAGGCGTCGATCGCTAGGGGCCCGTCCCTTGGGTTTAGGGAGCAAAAGGTTGATACCTTTGCGTTTGTCCTTGTGGCGAATAGGTCTACTACTGGAAGACCCCATCTCTGGACAATCAAACTGAAGATCTCGACGTTTAAGGCCCATTCTCCCTGGTCTATGGTAGTCCTGCTGAGGAAGTCTGCTGCACAGTTTAGGCTTCCTTTTAAATGAACTGCCGATATTGATTTTACGTTTTTTTCCCCCCAGAGGAAGATTTTCCTGGATAGACATTCCAGCTTCTGAGATCGTGTGCCCCCCTGATGCTTGAGGTAGGACACGGTCGTTATATTGTCTGAATAGACCTTTATATGTTGGTTTTGTAGTTTTGGAGCAGCTGTTCGTATTGTCTCCCAAACTGCCCTGAGCTCCCTGTAGTTGGAGGACTGGGCTGCAATCCTTGGAGGCCAGTCTCCCTGGTACAGATCGGAGTAAATTTTTGCGCCCCATCCTTTTAGGCTGGCATCGGTCTGAATATGCACTGCTGGGGTCTTGAACCAGACCATGCCCTTTTCTAAATTTCTTGTGTGAAGCCACCACCGGACTGAAGACTTTACGTGGCCCGGGATCAGGATCTTTTTGTCCAACGAGGTCAGATTTTTGTCCCATTTCCTTGAAAGCCAGGACTGAAGGGCTCTGTAATGGGCTTGGCACCATGGGACTGCTACAATGCAGGCTGTCATCTGACCTAAAAGGCTCATCGTTTCTCTGAACGAGAAGGAGCGACGTCTCAGGAAGGCTCTGATTGATGACTGTAGGTTCTGGATTCTTTCTGCCGGAAGGAATGTTGTTTGTTTTTCTGAATCCAGCAAAACCCCTAGGAATTTTACCCTGGTATTCGGAACTAGGGAGGACTTCTTTAGGTTTATCACCCAACCTAAATATGTCAGAAGGGAGCAGAAGATTTCTCGATCTGCTATAGACTGACCTACCGTGTTTGAAATAAGTAGAAAGTCGTCTAGATAAGGGACCACCGTCACCCCCTGAGGTCTCAGGGAGGCGACCATCTCTACCACCAGTTTCGTGAAAATCCTTGGGGCTGAGGCCAGCCCGAAGGGGAGAGCCACGAACTGGAAGTGGTGAACAGACCCCTCGTGATCCCTTACTGCAAAGCGCAGGAACCTCTGAGACTGGGAGTGAATGGGAACATGATAATATGCGTCCTTCAGGTCGATTGTACAGAGGGACGCATCCTTTTGGATTAAGGGGATGGTAGAATTTAAAGATTCCATCTTGAACCTTTTGTAGATCACAAATCTGTTTAGCCTCTTTAGATTTATGATCATGCGGAAGGCGCCCCCCGGCTTTTTTACCAAGAAGAGGCTGGAGTAGAACCCCCGCCCCCGTTGAAGTTCGGGAACTGGAATTACTACTCCTAGGTCCAGAAGATTTTGGACCTCCTTCCAGATCTGGCTGTACTGAAAAGGAGAAGGGTGGTGAGAAATCAGAAATACGTTCGGAGGGGGGAAGATAGTTCTATTTTGTATCCAAACTTGACCAGATTTTGCACCCAGAGGCTCGGAGAAGTCTGTTGCCACTGAGCAAAATGTAGGGATAGTCTTCCCCCTATCCTGGCGTCACAGTTTCTCACCGCCCTTGTTTTGGGGATTAAGCAAGAACCCTCTACCTCTCCCCCCTTTGGGGTAACTCCAACGTCCGGTTTTTCCTTTACCACGAAAGGAACTGCTTTGGGTATTTTGACCACGAAAGGAAGGTTTCTTTTTAGGGATCCTATCCTCAGGGAAACCCCTCTTTTTATCCGTAGCCTTTTCAAGGATCGTGTCCAGTACCGGGCCGAACACGTATTCGCCCGAGAAGGCTATGGAACACAATTTCATCTTGGAAGGGATGTCTCCTGACCAAGATTTCATCCAAAGCGCCCTCCGGGCTGCGTTGGACAGGGCTGCATCCTTTGCCGAAAATCTAATTGTCTCTGCAGAGGCGTCCGCAAGAAACCCTGTAGCAGATTTTAGCAAGGGAATGGAATCTAATATCTGTTCCCTAGGCGTTTTGCTGCTTAGATGATCCTCTAATTCATTCAGCCATAGGTACATAGACCTAGCGACTGAAGTAGCGGCTATGTTTGTCTTAACACTAAACATAGCCGCCTCCCAGGACCTTTTTAATAAGCTGTCGGCCTTTCTTTCCATCGTGTCCTTTAGCTGACAGGAATCCTCAAATGGAAGTGAGGTTCTCTTGTTGACCTTGGCCACCTGTACATCGATTCTAGGGACTTCGTCAAAAATTTTTGAGTCTGAAGGGTCAAATGCAAGGCGATTCCTGAATTCTTTGGATATACCCAGCTTCTTTTCTGGATGGGCCCATTCATCCATCACCATCTCCTTAATATTTTCGTTTATGGGGAATACTCTGGAGCGTTTGACCCTCAATCCCCCAAACATTTCCTCCTGAACTGTATGGGGTTGCTGAACATCTTCTACCCCCATGGTATCCCTGACCGCCTTTAGAAGGTCGCTCATCTCACTGGGAGTGAAGAAAAATTTTCTGGAGTCCTCAATGATCTCGCCCTCAGATAGGTGATCGTCTTCCTCTTTTTTAGAGGATGATGCATCCTCCTCTAAATCCTCGGAGTCAGAGGGGATGTCTGCCCCCCTGGGTCTTTTCGGTGGGCGGATCTCCCTGGTATCCTCACGGAGGGAGGCCAAAGAAGATTTAACCTCCTCCTGGATCATGGATCTGAACTCCTGCATGATTGAGGGCTGTTCATCTCTCACTATCTTAGTGATGCAATCCTTGCACAGTTTTTTTGTGTAATCCTCAGGAAGCCTGACGGTACACTGGATGCATCTGGCGGTCTTCTTAACTTTTTTTAAAGTAAGTTTGGCCTAGCGAGAGAGAGAGAGAGGCAGCCCATTTAATTAATGTCAATCTGGTATAGGAGCAAAATTAAATGCAGTATACCAGCAGACACCACCAGGGGGAGGGGACAGTGGTTACTCTCTAAGGCACAACCTCCCCCTGTAGCCAACTAATAAGCCGCCGTGCCCAGGTGGGCTACTCACGCTAGGGCGCTCTGGAGCGGTCTGCTCCTTCTGCTGTGTCTCCTTCTCCTGGTCCGACATCTCTGGTAGGAGAGCGATGCAGATAGCGCAGCGGGAAAGCTGTTTAGCGTCCTTTTTTATGAAAAACCATCTACTTCCGGGTTCCGGCCTGCGGCCCGGAAGTGACGTCAGACGCGCGCGACGGCCGCGAGCGTCTTTCCGGTCGGCTACCTCCGAGAGGTAGGCGACCCGCGGCATTCTCAGGGCAGGCTTCCCTCACAAGGGAGCGTGACCCCGGCGTCCCCTGTCAGCTTGAGAACGAGTCCGCCGGAGAGCAGGGGACGCATCCCTGGGTGAAAAGGAGCCACAAGGGAGGCAAGAGCACCACCGATGCGGTCACCCAGGTACTAGAAAATAATAAACGAGGTCCACTTCACCTCCCTGGAAGCCAGAGAGGACTTTACTCTGTCCTGGCCACTATAGGGGCAGGAACACACTGGTGAATGGTGGTGGGAGGGGTCCTTTTAAACCTATCTCTGTTCCTGCCCCTACAGAGGTCAGGGGTCAATCTCTCTGGGCCGTCATGGTGGTGAAGTGGAAATATATGTTTAAAATGTTACCAATAAATAAAATAAATTGTAGTGGGGCACTCTCTATAGCAGTGATGGCGAACCTATGGCACGGGTGCCAAAGGCGGCACTCAGGGTCATCTCTGTGGGCACCCGTGCCTTGGAAAAATCTATGGCGTACCAATATGCTTTAGACTTTTCCTGCCATTCATCAACACAGGACGCACGATGAACAGCACGGGCAGCGTACTGAATGTAGGCTATTAAGCTATTATAGCTAAATGATAAAGTACATGGAAGATATACAGGTTAAATTGCCGTGTTGGCACTTTGCAATAAATAAGTGGGTATTTGGTTGCACTTTGGGCACTCGGTCTCTAAAAGGTTCACCATCACTGCTCTATAGTAATGAAACCAGTAGAATTTAATGGTAGTACATAAAAGCGATATGTAAAATCCAAATGGTTAATTGTACAGTTAATTTAACATATAATGTTATTATAATTGTTCTAAAATTCCATGCACAGTCCATCAAAGGATCCAAATAGCTAGGTGGGATATTGGTCATCCAGACCTACAGTGATGTAAAATGTCCACAATGTAAAAGTTATATCAAATACGATAAATAACAGCCAATTGTCCTCTAAAATCCGAATCGGTATGCCAGGCGATCTCCAGTCTCAAGGGCAATCAAGCGCTGACAGTAAACAGAGCGGCGTCCCGCTCACTTGTCTACAACAGCGGCGTCCCTCTGTATTATCCAGATAATGCAATCGCTTACTTTGACAAACTGAAACAATCTTACCGAGAGGACTTTCGTGGATTTTTCTTGCCCTCAACACGGTGTACCTCCTGTATAGTTGGGAGTTCCGGTCTCAAGGACTGTCGGTCGTCAGGAAATCTCGCGCCAATGCTGGTTATACACGTGGCCCTGCAATGAATAAGGATTTCCTCTATATAGCAGGTGTTGTTTGCACGACTTGATGTCTTTTTTGAATAATAGATTCCACTCCTCCTCAGGTGATCGATATACGCTTGTCGTGATTCCGATGCTAGGGGATAGTATCAAACGCGTTTCGGGGTTTAAAGGAATAACCCCTTCATCAGTGGTTAGGGGTCATTCCTTTAAAATAAGTTTATTCCAATACCAATAAATGTGATTTTAAAATAAAATTTAAATTAAACTATAAAGTTTTGTTGAGAACAATGGGTGGCTATACAGGGCTACAAGGCACTCAATTGTCCATTTTTACCTTTGGTCTCAAGCATATAGGGTTTAGATTATACATCAGTGGTGCACATGTTGGTTTTTCAAGAAAACGAATCATGTCGTGCACCATCATCTATCATATATCATGGACAGGGAAAGACTGGGGTCTTAATGTGGCCCTGGAAAAAGACCTAAAAGTGGCCCCATGTTTTAGGCAAGTCCAAATTGATAGAAGGCAGGGTGAAACAAGTAGGCAGGGCCAACACAAGCCACGAGTAGGCAGGGACAACAGAAGTAGGCGGGGCCAGCAATACCGTAGCGAACCACAAAATACCACCCCAGAGGAACCAAATACCACAATGGAGTATAAAATACTGCTCTATCACCATACTGAGGACAGGGATACAGTTGAATTCCGAAGGGAATAAGTACCTGATACTCACAGCATTAATTAATGCTTCAGATCGTTATGTACATGGACAGAAGCTATGAGGAGGGCTCCTGTGGCCTCCTGGGCATCGGCCCACTGGGAATTTTTTCCCTGTAGGGTCTATGCCCTGTACGCCCCTGATCATGGAGGTATTCTTCCCTAGAGGCATTGCTTTTAGAAGAGAATTTGCTGCACTCGGCCATATTATACTGTATAGAAAACATGGACTCTGTTGCTGTATGCACACAAGTATACAGAGAAGGAGAGGAGCCTGCTCTTGAGGGCTTACAATCTACAATGAGAAAGTGAAGAAGACCAGACGTAAGTGTAGAACCTGGTCAGATAGCTGTGTAGTAGCAGCAGTGTTATTTTAGTTTGAGGGTTTTCAGATTGTTTGATAGTGAGAGAGTCTGATGTGTTAAGGAAAGTGACTTCCATAGTATAGGGGATGCACAGAAGAAATCTTGGAGATGATTGGGGAGCAGGCGAGGATAACAAAAAGTCTTTTGAGCAATGTCAGACTGGGGTACCGAGGGCCCACCAGTAAAATTTATTTTGGGGGCCCATCATACGGATACATTCAAGTTTTTTATATGAATATACGCTGGTTGAGGTGTTTTACACTGAATATATGTATGTAGTGCAGTAAGTCTAATGTGTTATGTGCCACTTGTGCAGGGTGTGGGAGACTAAGGTCCACTTTTCCCAGGGGCCCACCGGGGGATTCCCCTATACCCCTGTGGGCCAGTCCGAGCCTGCTTTTAAGGATCACACTTTGCATGTGGCAAGGAATCGGGATCCCTACAAAATAAAGGTGAATGTTTTCTTAAAGTGACTGGGTAGTGAACAGAACACTTACATGTTGACCTCCTTTTCATCTTTTCAATGCATATCTGTCAATTCACAGGCTCCTCTTCTACCATCCTAAATGGCCACACTGATTTTCAGACTGCCTGATGCATACTGTGAATTTGGTAGTCTTAGGGCTCTTTCACACTTGCGTTCTTGTCTTCCGGCATAGAGTTCCGTCGTCGGAGCTCTATGCCGGAAGAATCCTGATCAGTTTTATCCTAATGCATTCTGAATGGAGAGAAATCCGTTCAGGATGCATCAGGATGTCTTCAGTTCCGGACCGGAACGTTTTTTGGCCGGAGAAAATACCGCAGCATGCTGCGCTTTTTGCTCCGGCCAAAAATCCTGAAGACTTGCCGCAAGGCCGGATCCGGAATTAATGCCCATTGAAAGGCATTAATCCGGATCCGGCCTTAAGCTAAACGTCGTTTTGGCGCATTGCCGGATCCGACGTTTAGCTTTTTCTGAATGGTTACCCTGGCTGCCAAGACGCTAAAGTCCTGGCAGCCATGGTAAAGTGTAGTGGGGAGCGGGGGAGCAGTATACTTACCGTCCGTGCGGCTCCTGGGGCGCTTCAGAGTGACGTCAGGGCGCCCCACGCGCATGGATGACGTGATCGCATGGCACGTCATCCATGCGCATGGGGCGCTCTGACGTCATTCTGGAGCGCCCCGGGAGCCGCACGGACTGTAAGTATACCGCTCCCCGGCTCCCCACTACTACTATGGCAACCAGGACTTTAATAGCGTCCTGGCTGCCATAGTAACACTGAAAACATTTTAAAGACGGATCCGTCTTCAAATGCTTTCAGTACACTTGCGTTTTTACGGATCCGGTGTGTAATTCCGGCAAATGGAGTACACGCCGGATCCGGACAACGCAAGTGTGAAAGAGCCCTAAGACACTTCCTACTTGTCCAGCTTAGCCCTTGGATTGGCCAATCTCTGTTCATGTGAGCGCTGCTGGCCAATCCAAGGGCAGCAGGAAGTGTCTTGGGCTACTAAATGTACAGTAGCCCCTATAATTAGCAGATGAAAATGAGGTCAGCAGGTAAGTGCTGGGTTAGTTCTCCAGTTAACGGGAATTTATTTTTTCTTGAGGATCGCTTTAAATAAATAAAATAAAAAATAGACTGGGTTTTAGATTCCCCCCCCCCCCCCCTATACAAATTAACGACTGCTACAGTGTTTCCTTTAAGTTTAGTAATCCCCTTTCTTCCTTTATTCTGTATTGTAAACAAAGAGTTAAGTGTAAAGGGGAGGGGGGGGCAATAGGGAAAGGATTGAGAGATGAAAGAAAGTAATTTAAAATGCATTAATGGCCCAAACTCCTGAAAACAGCAATCCTACCAAAGGCTCATGAGTCTCCCGAAATTAATTAACAACAGGCCCACAAGTTTGTTTTGCTCCTCCATTTGAAGAATGAAATTCGAAGAGGCAGTAACTTGACACGAGTATGGGATTTTGTAAACAATGGCGGACAATGACAGACAAATATTGCACACATGTAGGAGGAAACCAAACCGGCCCTTTCTTCAAACATACAAAACCGACACATAACACACATCAGAGCGGAGAACGCGCCGAACACTTACAAGAAGTTGTGGCCAGATTACATAGTTGGGTAGAAGACTCCGGCCAACGCTTTGGAGGCTGTTTGAAGTTGACAAGAAACAGACAACTATTGACTGATTTTGAGTACAAAGCCTTTGTATCTATAGTTCACATGGGTTGGTGAGCTTCAGAGCAGATTGCTTAGTCCTGAGATTCAGAGGCTGTATTCTTCAGATAACCAATAGATTATTATCACTGCGCTGATTCTTTCTCAATATCTAATGTACTGGTGATAAGCTTTCCTTTTTATGTCCTTTAAGTGGATTAACAATGGAAAGGGCCAGAGTAGTGACAATGAGACCTTCACTTTTTAGATAGTTACAGAGACCCCAAAAAATTCTCAAAGAGCTAAGGGTCAGTTCTGGCAAAAGGAACAGACTACCGGAGTTCTCAGTTTCCAGTATAGCCTGACACTGACGCACACCGCCAGATCCGCATTAACTATAATGGGATCTGATGGACATCCAAATGGTTTCCGGCAGAAATAAAAGCTTTCAGGCGGACGCAAAGTATTGCATGTGATTGGTGGGTGGCTTTATTATAAAAATCTACTTTTACATTTATAGTGCTAGCTGTAAAAACTGCTGTTGAAACTTCCAACTCTCTCATTTATAGGAGACTCTGGTTGGGCAGGAACTCTTATTGAAAAAATACTCTGAGGAACAAAAAAAAATACCCATCTTGCTCCTCATCAGTACAGCAAGTTACTGATTTAGCATTTAAGTGCATTTACCTGTAGCAGTGCTGAGCTAACCAGCAGTTATCAGGAAGGGACTGTTCCTTCCTGATAATTGCCTGCTCGTGAGTGGAGGTGAAGAGCTAGATTTACATGTGATCACCTCCACTGTATGAGGACTGGCTACTACAATCGCTCTTCCTCATACTCATTGTTACTGGGCAGCAGATCTCTTTTTATGCAGCCAAATCTGCTGGCCAAAAACTGGCCAAATTTGCTGGTTGTCTTCAGACATTGAGGGCATATCAGGGCCAGCGTCAGCACCCGTCAAACCCAGGCCCCACTGCTCTGTCAGGACTCTAGTTCCCGGCTTAGGAGTCCCTGCTCTGACATATATGGAGTTAGTGCTAAGAACATGAAGGGGGTATCCCCAGTATGCTTGGGGACACCTAGTGTATTTAAGTCTAATTCAGCCTCTATTTCTGAAATGTTTCTGCCAGGATTTGAACTCACAACCTTCTACATTAGAGGCAAGAACCTTAACCACTGAGCTATGGAGCTCAATGCTGAACTGTGCTACAAAAACCTCATAGTAGTTCCTCATGTATTAGGTATTCCTACACAGCAGAAGTATAATTTTATATATATTTTTTTGTAATTGTGAAAAAATGTATGGCACAAAAAAATGCTTAATTACTAAAATTAAATAGAAACTATATATAAAATCATACTTCTGATATATATGAATGCATAATATGTGGGAAACTACTACTGAGGTTTTTAGCCATAACATATGTACAGCAGGTTAACATGAAGCTCTATAGCCCAGTGGTTAAGTTCTTGAATTTTATGTAGAAGGTTGTGAGTTTGCATCCCAGCATAATCATTTAGAAAATAGAGGCTAAATAAAATTTAAATAGACACACTAACCTTTTTAATTTGTGTAACTATTATCTTTTGCTGGGAAAGGTAGCAACCCTAACATAAACCCTTCTCCCCATTGACTCCCATAACTTTTTTTTACACTTATGTCTACAGAGATATGTGGGGGCTCATTTGAGGGAAATCTGTCTTTTTTGACAATACCATTTTGGGGTGTGTATGACTTGATCACATTTTATTAAATTTTCTTCGGAGAGATGAAAAAACGGCAAATCAGCCTTTTTTATTTTTTTCTGTTACATCCTTCACCATATGGGCTAACTTTATATTTCAATAGTATGTGTTTTTGCATGCGACAATGCCCATAATGTTATTTTTTTTGTTCATTTTTGGGGAAAGTGGGGTGATTTTATATATTTTTTTATTTTGATACTTTTGTAACTTTTTTAAATTACTTTTTATCAGATTGCAACTTATACAGAATGATGGAAATTGCTCCATTATTCTCTATAATGCAGCTCAACCCATTTAATGAGCTGCATGCACTATGAATACAACTGTGCAGTGTAAATCCTCCATTAGGCATCTCCTCCAAAAACTTGGAAAGAGTGCTGTCCACAGAAGAAGTCTCTGGTGTGGCTGATATGGCCTTATTTGCCTAGGAGTGACCCTAGTAGAAGTGACATCCTTTGTATACAGTATGACCGCTTTGTGGATCACTTCCTACCCCTTCAGACTCTATAGGTCATGAAGGATTGTGCTTATTCTCTTCTTCTCTCCAAATGGAACATAAGTGGCTCCATCTTGACCTTTGTTGCTTCATGTTGACCTCTCCATTTGGTGAGCCTGTAGGCTCTGTTCTAGATCCAGGTTGGATTCCACCATCCAGACAGTCACAGTGACCTAATTATCAGCCATTAATTGAAATAGAAACTCTTCTGATACCTCCTGTACTACTAAGCTTTTCAACAACTCACTCGTCACCTGTCAGTCAATCAATTGCCACATATACATTTCAGCTTCTATAACCCAAGGCTGTCCTACAAAGAAAATAATGTAGGATGTATTGCATTCCTTGCGCACACACACACCATGGTACTGCCCTGACTTTTACGGTTTCCATGTTCAGGTTTTTGATGCACTTTTTGAAGCCTGATGATTATAAATCAGACTTTTATTAAGGGATGGACAAGTATAAGGGAAAGACAGAGTCTTCTCTTTTTGACTTCATTCCTGGCTTTACATTCAGAAACTGCATCTAATAGTCTAAATGTGAGAACACACCCGTATAATTACACTCTTAAAGTGGCATTCTCATCTGAGACAATGGGGGCATATCACTAGGATATAACCCCATTGTCTGATAGATGTGGGTCCCCTGCACCTATATTGAGAACGGAGCGGGCAAATTGGTGGCTGGAGGACCCTGGGTTTCCCCAGGTCTGGCCACCACCAAATGCTTTCCCCATAGAAGTGAATGGAAGCGCACCGCACATGACCGGCCACCGATCCTATTCACTTCTATGTGCCCCATAGAAATGAATGGAGGGTGGCTGCGCATGCGCAGTGCACCCTCCACCACTTTCAGGGCTCCTAGCTATATGCCCCTATTGTCTCAGATGAGAAAACTCCTCTAACTACTTCTGCTTTTTACTAATACATAAATAGATGATTGATTGATGGTGCCACAGACCTATTGGGGGGAAAAAATCCATCAGAAACATTTGGGGAGTTACATACTATATTTTTTACCGAGGAGCTGTTTGCCTTTTGATAACCACATACCTGCAGTTTTGCCACAAATAGGTGTGGTTTTCGAATGGTCAATGGGCGCACAGTTTTGTTTGTGAAACTACCGTTTGCCTGTAAAATGGTGAGGCCATTAACAATCGGAGAGAGAACCGTGCCAATTTGTGGTGCAACCAACTGGCAGAACAGTCTCACTGTGACTGCATCTTGAGCAGCCCTTACATGTGCCCTAAGGTTACACATACATGATTTTCATGCAGCGTACTACAGTACCAGCTAAGTAGATAAGATTTTCAAAATGTCATCTACACTGTGCAGAAATTGACCTGTGATTTGGGTTTTGAATTCCACAGCATGTCAATTCTTTGTGCACAAGCTGCACTGCCGTGTGCACATTGTTGCTGTCACCTGTGAAGGACCTTGAGGTTATGGTCCTCAGAATGGCCTCCTAGGGTAGGAGCTTCCAGTGGTTACTAAGGGAGGCAGCAGCAAAGTCCAATCAGAAGCAAGGATGATGTTAAATACAAAGTGGCAGGCGTAAGCATAGTGAGAAACCAGGCAACACCAAAAGCAAGTTTGGTACACCTAGTGCTAGAGATGGTGGTGAGCTTATACAGAAAAGGTTCTGCTGTTAGGAGCCTGGTGCCCTCATTAGGCAACATTATAAAGGAACCTAGGCAATAAGTGCAATATAAGATGGTCAGGGAGTTTATATCTGCTGGTTGGTAACCTATACAGTAGCTCCTGGGCGTCAACACAAAATCTGTAACTACAGGTCTAAAGGCACATTTACAAGTGCCGAGCGACCAGGACATTATGAGGAAGGAAGCAATCCTTCCTGATAATTCCCTGCTCGTCAGTGGAGGTGAAGAACTGCATTTACATGCAGCGATCACTTCCACTGTATGAGGACGAACGATGCTATCGCCAGTCCTCATACAGGTTCATCTTTTCTGGGGCAGCAGATCCCTGTTCACACAGCATGACCTGCTGCCCAGAAGTAATGATTTAGGTGCCCACATGGGCTCATTCATCGGGTGCTCTGTGGCTTCTTTACATGGGCAGATTATCCCAAAAATCGGTCTGTGTAACTACAGAGGGGCTCGTGGATTATCTTCAGGCACTAACTTCCCCCCCCCCTCCCCCCTCCCCATATTGCTGCCAATCTAAGGTTGGATATACCGTAGTTGTAGATCGCAACTGTGAAATACATGCAGCTATTTTTGTTGTTTGTTTTACTCTTTAGATTTTGGGACACCTTTTTGTTTTCATTAAAATACAACCATCAGAAGTAAACCAGTCCCGATCCTTCCTTGTACAAAAGATTAACTGTTATTACCGAGCTCCGTCTTGTAATATTAATCAAGAGACATTACTAGGAGCTCGAAACGTGAAAGGTCCAGAGGGTGAGATTTGACTTTTATTAATAGGGCATTGGAGAGGTATACAGCAAGGATGAGAATTCCACAATGACGAGTGGATTATTACTACAATGGCTTCAGCAGATGTGAGGGGCCACGGTACAGTTTATGTAAGCGATAATGTTATGCCCAAGAATAGGACCTTGTCATCTGGCATCTCTCCTGCCGAGAGTCCTTTCCATGTATCCTCAGTCTAGCTTTACTTATAAGAAATGCTATCAGGATGGCTATTTCCAAGTACAACGAATTGTGGCAGATTTACTACTCCTGTAGATGGTATTAACTTAGGCTACTTTCACACTAGCGTTCGGCTGTCCGCTCGTGAGCTCCGTTTGAAGGGGCTCACGAGCGGACCCGAACGCTTCCGTCCAGCCCTGATGCAGTCTGAATGGATGCGGATCCGCTCAGACTGCATCAGTCTGGCGGCGTTCAGCCTCCACTCCGCTCGCCTCCGCACGGACAGGCGGACAGCTGAACGCTGCTTGCAGCGTTCGGGTGTCCGCCTGGCCGTGCGGAAGCGTGCGGATCCGTCCAGACTTACAATGTAAGTCAATGGGGACGGATCCGTTTGAAGATGCCACAATATGGCTCAATCTTCAAGCGGATCCGTCCCCCATTGACTTTACATTGAAAGTCTGGACGGATCCGTTCGAGGCTATTTTCACACTTAGCTTTTATATGCCAAAATAATGCAGACGGATCCGTTCTGAACGGAGCCTCCGTCTGCATTATTATGATCGGATCCGTTCAGAACGGATCCGATCGAACGCTAGTGTGAAAGTAGCCTTAGACAGGCTGTCTAGACCTGCACCATGTTTATCACAGGGGCTCAGGCTGGATGCTAAATTTGGTGCATGGCTAGACCTCTTTTCAAACTGTAAACCAACTATTGGTTAGCTGAGATTGAGGCAGAATTTTTGGTGCTAAATGTTGTATATTAGGCCATGCCCACTTTCCTGCTGGGCCTTGCCCATTTTCTGGTAAGCTATGCCTCTTGTTGAGCAAAGTGCACTAGACTTATAATAAACTTGATAAGCCAAATTGCACTAAATTTTGGCGCAGTTTACAACAATGTCTAGGTGACCAGTGTATTCAGGGCACAGATGCCTTCAAGGAGGTCTGTAAGCCTTATTAGCGTCCTTATATTCCATGTTTATGGCCGATGATAGTTCTCACTAGAATGCAGTGCGTTACCATCTTTAATACATATACGTTTTTTAAAACGCCTAAACAAAACGCTATGCTGGGTCCCCCTGACACCGATGAGGTGTTACCGTGACCACATGTTGCTCTCTGGAGGGGAGGCGTGGTGCAACCCAATGGAAAATAAGTCCAGAGAGTCAGAATTTGTCCACAGACGTCCAGATTCCTTGCTCTACACAAGATCGCATTGCAAAATATAATGTCATCTTTATTGCCCTGGAGCCCCAGCCTAATGGACACTGATCACATTGGATTATACATGGCTCCCGTGAGCAGTGCTGAGGTATTTCAGAGCTTTAGTGCATCTGGTCTGAGCCTTCATTCACCAGGATTTGAAGAAGGTGTCCAGGTTGCCCATGTCACTGGCTCTATGGTAATGCACTGGTGGGTGTCTGCACAGGTATGGAAAATATAATTATCACCCAATTATTGCCTGGTGCTGGTGTAAAACTCTGTGACTGTGACCAAGGGCCTTTAATATAGTATGGGACCCATTTCATCTTTCTGGACTCCAGTAAAGATTTTCAGCTGTTCTCAAACTGGAACTATTAAGTTGGTTCTAAAGGGGTTATTCCATGATTGATGTAAAAAAATGAAAATCCCATATCGTATAGTACATGACAAGACAAAACTAGAATGATCCCTGTACCACTTTGGATCCAGAGCCCCCCCAATTTATTGCTCCAATTGCTGTGCTAGATTTATTTCGGGTTGTCAGGGAGAGAACTGTAGGTGAAAGGACACACTCCAAGCTATCACAGCTCAGGGGCATGTCCTTTCTGCTGTAGCTCTTTCTTTGTAAATGTCACAGCTTCTTACAGAAGATCTGGTTGGTTACAGCTGAAGCTTTAAACTGAGCATGTGTGACCACCTCAGTGAGGTAGATGGAGAAATAAGGAAAAAGTCAAACAGCAGGTGGCGCTATACAGATACATATTATCTATATTATATTATAGATTGAATTATATATGGATTGAATAGCCCAGTGGCGATACACAATTCTTAATTACATGCAATTACAAAAGTATTTATTTAGATTTAGGTGCTGGTTTAAAAAAAATGTAGAATATTTTTGTGGGACATCCCTATTTAATGGATTTATGTAGATAGCAAATGACTTGCATTACATTGTAGAGTAAAAATTAAAGTGTGTGTCCACTGCAGGAAACGTGCTCCATGTGGGAGCGTGATTTCCCAGACTGGACACTTCTCCTGTGGCATTAGAATAACGCTGTGTGTCTCTTCCCGACCTCCACTTTAATGATTTGTACAATGCCGTCAGTACCAATCATTACAGTGGAGGTAAATCATTATAATGCCATGCGGTCCTGTCACAGGAGTAGAGTTCACTATGGGAAATCGCACTCTTTTACACATAGCAGGTTTTATGCAGTGAACACATTCGTCTTGAATTATCCTAAATCACAAAATGTCACTTTTTGCAGGTCTTTGTGTTTTTGTGTTGTTGACGTCTGCTCTGTTTTCCGTATCTTCAGGCAATGATGTCCACTCGGGTTACTCACCAGGAGCATGCTTTTAGTAGGAATCCAATTTAGATGCAAGTGACCATGTCAAAAGTTTCTATAATCTTGCTGTTTCCATGAACATTGGATCTAGGGTCTCTGTACAGCGGTAATATTACACTGTGTCACACTGGCAGCACTGGCTTTTATTTGTAGTATTGGTTTTAGTCCTGTCGGGACGCATTCTTTACTGGGTTCAATTTGAACTGCCAACCCCACCACCAAGGGTCTACGGAATTGCAACCCCAATAGGTTCTATTGTAATTTTAAGTTTGTTTAGGTAGAACTTTTGGTTGTCTTGATATTCCAAACTCTGGACCCTAAAAGATTGAGAAAACATGCAAACTCTTGCAATGTATCAGATTTTTTTGCTACTGTTTTTGTGGAAGTTGGCACCATGCTAGATAGAGGCTAACATGAGGAGGATAACATGCAAAATCCTCCCCATGCCTGGTAAATCCCACTGACCCATATCTCAGTAGGGTTTGCTGATCAGACTATATCTACTCTCTGCTTATATGATGAGCTAAGGTATATAGAGGATATATTGGCAGTTTTCTTTTTTTTGGGGGGGGGGCATGTAATGGATATGTTTTAGATTTTGATATTTCTGTGTTTTTATTGGAGAATCAAAGGTGATAGCTGAAGACATGCATGACATTTTTTATGCAATGTTTGATGTGTGGTTCTTCATGAAATTGTTTGAGCCAGGGTCACAGGGAATCCTTTTTAGATTTCCATATTTCCCATTCATTTTGAATCCACTTCTGGCTTAAACTCTCAAAACTGCATAAAAAAAATGGAATATGTGATCCCAGCCTTACACATGTAGCCAGATTTACATTGGTTTCAATAGTTTTGTCAGCATTGATATAGAACAGGGATCTGCAACCTCCGTCGCTCCAGCTGCGGGGAAACTACGACTCCCAGTATGCACACTTGCTTGGCTGTTCTCTGAACTCCCATAGAAATGAATGGAGCATTTTGGGAGATGTAGTTGTATAGCAGCTGGAGTGCCAGAGATTGCTGACCCTGATATAGATAAATCTGTTAATAATTGGTTAAAAATATTGTGCCCCCACGGATAACCTTGAAGGGGTTGTCACAGATAATTAAAAATCTCAGACAACCCCTAGAATGTCTTAAAATGAAAAACATGATATACTGACCCATTAGTCCAGTGGTGTTCTCTGCAGTGCTGAACCAGTACTCTGCCACTGATTGTTTACAAAGAGCAGTGGTGACGTTCCTGGATATGGTACATGACCACTGCAGCCAATCGGCTCTGCCCATAGAGACCTATACAGCTATCACTGCAGAGGTGAGGAGCTGCAAAGGGGACTTCACCTCCAATGCACGTTTAGGAACAGAACCTAGCAGAATAATGCTTACACTACTCCTGATAATAAAAGTTCATCAAAAACTAGTGCTGACAAAGCTCCTTTTAAAAGGGTTGCCTGACGTTGGAACAGTTTTATCTTCCAGCAATATTGCCATTCTTCCCCATGGGCTGCAACAGGTTAGCCTTGGGCACGCACACGTGTGCATGGAGCCATAACTGTACCAATATGTATTGTATATAGAATCAGAGGTACATGATGGGTTAATTTTTATGTATGGATCTGTACAACATGTATCTTTGCATGAGGCCTGATTCGTGGAGCTGATCTACAATAGCAGACAGAGCCCAAGGACAAAAGTGACGCTGGTTCTGGAGACACCCCAAAGGCTTACATGGCAGGACCAATGTTAAATATATAACTAAAAACATGTATAACCTAGCAGTGAGTGCTGCTTACCATATGCAGCAATGAGTAGGTCAATCTATAAGTAATGACCATTTTTAAGTGACTTATGGTGAGGGTAATGAGCCCTAATTTTGAGAAGAACAATGGATTTTCAGGTTCACTATGAAGTTTGATCAAAGATTAAGAAAACACAGTGGTTAATAAGTCTGCACTGTTTTTCCTTTTAACCGTCCCAGCAGGCTAAACTCTGCATTTCCTTGGTATGACATGCAAATTGCTGAAAATGATCAGCTGCAGACTAATCCGTAGCTCATGAGCTTGATGCTAAAATCAGGAAATGGAGTCCATGGAGACTTTCCACTTCCCTCCCCCTTTACTCCAAGTACTTTTATTAAGACCAGATGTGGGACACTGGAGATACTGTGTAACAATATCCTTCCATATCGTCGAGGCCTCTACTGCAGTGATCTTGGCAATTGACTTAGACGTTCTATCCAAAGTCAACAGTTCCCGTCCATTGGAGAGACCAACCTGTCAAGTCCTGAAGCTGCCAGATGTTTTGTTGAAGAGCATAGCAGTATGAGGTAAAGATGACTCTTCCGTAGCAGAATGACAACTCTTACCTTGGCCCCAAGATTGTTTAGGTTTAAGACTTCGATTTTATTTTTGGTATTTGGCCTGTAATCGCAAGTCATGAATGATTTAACATGGGTTCCACATTTTGTAGTTAAGCATTTAAATATTTTTATATCATCATAAAATTCCTAGAGCTCAGTTGGAACTTGTTGTAGGCCAATTACAGGCCAGTGATGCCTAACTGGTAGCCTGGGAAGTGAATGCAGCCCCCATGTTATGAGCAACTGGTGTGGAACCACTGCACCAACCAACCGGTTTAACTTTGGGCTATACCTAAGGGCCTTATCCTTGCATTTCCATAGTTATCACCATTTAAGCCATGTTCAGGACTCTGGACTTTGCTGCAGGGGAGTTACCAGGGCGCTACCCTTGAAATAGTCCTGAAGAGGTTGGCAGCTGAACCACGTGGATCAGAGACACCTGGGCAAAGAACCAAAGGGACAGGCAATACTTGTAGTCAGGAAATCTGTCTGGGCTCAGGGCAGGCAGAGTTTGTTAGAATCCTGAAACTAGTCTGAGGTCAGAGCAGGCAGCAAGGTGGGGGGATCATTGATTATATTCAAACTAGCAGCATATATACCTGTATATGTGATCACTACATTAATACACAGGGTAGTGCAAAACATTATTTGAGAGGCCCAAAAATGTTGGGCTATGAAAGGGTTCCAAACAAAAGACCCAGAGCCAAAATGTGGGTAGTAGCAGCACCAACTATCCAACAAGAAGTAGAAGTAGTAGTAGTAGAAGTAGTAGTAGGCCACAGTTATCCCTGCAGGCTTTGGAACTGTGCAACATTATAGTTGAGAAAGAGGATGAGATTGTGGATTGGATGGCTCACTCCTCCTTGCAGCAGGATGATGTGGAGGTGACTTCAGAATCTGACACCATGCCATGGAGCCAGAGGTCACAGCATTCCTCATGCGCCTCCTCCTTGCAGCCCCAAAGAAGGCTTTCAGTGGAGGCCTTTTAGTCTTCACTGCCCATTTGTAAAGGGGAGCCTTCTTTTTTCCTAAGAAGTGGCAAGAAAACCCCACATGCCCTAAGGCAGATAGTCAATAGAGTCTCCCTGTTGATAACTTGTGTGAGCCATCACCATTTGGGTTACCCGGAGGAGGTTGGTGACCCCATGCACACCTGTGTTGATGGTGTTGGTAATAGTGGCACCTCTAGCCACGGAATTGAGGGCAGCGACAGTTGCCGTCTGAAAAAATGCAGAGCAAGGGAGGGGAGCCTATGAGCCCATCTCAGTCTGATAAAATCGTGAGGGAGGGTGAGAACTCCGATGACTATTGTGTGCTGGACAGGAACTGGGAGCCGGATTGGGGTGCTGAGGAGAAGGCAACATCAGTGGAGAAGGGTGGTGGCAGCCGCAATAAAGAGCAGAGGCCACGTACCTCCCAAAAAGTTAGGCCCAAAACATGCCAAAGCTAAGCTTAGCTTGGCTGCCTGTAGCTCTGTGTGAGCAACTGCCATTTGGCGCTTTTTCTCCACAAGGCGGGCACACAGAACCATAGTGGTGTGCAAGATCTGCAGGATTAAAATAAGCTGTGGACGTTCAAACACAATTATAGGTACCAGCGGTCTATTGCAGCACATGGGGTGGCATCAACGAATCCTTTGGAAAAATACAATTGGCCAGAGTTCCCAATCAGAACAAGTCTATCCTTCTCATGGTCCTTTTTGTGGCAACCAACCCGCATCCCCAAGCAGTACAGAATCATCATTGCCACCTTCTTCTTCCCCTGCTAAGACTCTTCCTTGTCCTCAGCTCTATTGTGAGACCTCTATAACAGAACAGTTGACCATGAAAAAACTTTTCACCTCCTCTACAAGCTGAAATCCTACCTGGTCACCTTGCAGGTGGTGCAGTTGCTGCAGGACCATTGTAGTAGTGCCTTGTACTCTCACGTGGTGGAGAATACGGGCCACTCTCGCTGTGCATCATGCTGCACTCCACGGTGGACACCTGGAGCAGCTATTACAGGCAGGAACAGTACATGTCTTTCACGCCCACTGGGTCAATGTTTTTTATGGCAGTGAAGAGGCAGCACCCCAGCAACATGGCCAAGTCCTTTTGCTCCCCCCCACCATATCATGTGGCTGGCTCCCACAGCAGGCACTTATCTGCCTCCTCCTCCATGGATACTGTCCCTTCCCCAACAGCAGCAAGGCACAGCGTCACTCACACTACTGATCCTTCCTAACATGTGTAAAGTCAAGGGTTGGAGCTGATTGACATAGGAGAGAGTAGCCACACCGGTGAGCAGTTTCTCCAGTACATCAAGCAGCAAACATCCCACTGGCTGTCACCTCGCCGACTCAAACTGGGCAAGGTGGTCTTAATAATGGGCACAACATCCTGGCCGCCCTGAACCTGGGGGAAATAACACATGCTCCCTGCATGGCCTTTTAAAAAAATGAACTGGCTTGCGCAAGGTGGTGGCAATGTACAGAAGACTGTCGCTCTTTTCAGCCATTCTCACAGAACGCTTTCCTGAACTTTCAGCGTCAGAATAGTATGCAGCTACACCGCTTAATGTGCAATGTTCCAACTCTCTGGAACTCAACATGGCACGTGCATGAGCATATGTACGAGCAGCGGAAAGCAGTGACTGATTTGGTCATGGACCAGATTGCCTCAGCAGGGAGCATGTGTTGTTTCTAGGTCGGGCACTAACGGCTCATGCCATTCTTACTGCTGTTGTCCCTCATCCCACTCATGTATTTTTGAAGAGACACTGATGCTCAGGCCCTGTAGTTGTTGAGGACCCACAATGACAAACTCCCATGGGGGAGGAGGAGGTGTTGCCACTTGAGGAGGAGGAGGAAGATGAGTCAGAGTTCAAGGAGAAAAGGATGATGATGATGACGGTGACACCGGCCATGACACCCAATCGTCTCAGTGGGGAGCAGAGGAGGAAGGAACTCGGGCATGCTGGCCAGAATGGCGACTTGTATGCTCGCTTGCTTACGCAGTGAGAGGCGTATTGTTGACATCAAGCAGTATGATGATTACTGGATAGCCATGCTTTGTAGACCCTCGCTACCAGGGCAAAATGGGGGAATGTTTTCCTCTCGCAGAAAAGGAAGGCCAAATTAAGTTTGCAGAGGCCAGGTTTGGGATGGCCGCAACTCTACGCTGGGCCCCCCAGACACCATTGAGGTGTCACCACATGTTGCTGCTCTCTGGAAGGGATGGTATGGTGTGGTGCACCCCAAAGGGAAAGAATTCCAGAGAGTTGGGGTCTGTGGTAAACCAGTGTGCTTCTTTGGGTTAAGCAGTTTTTCCACAAGCCGTTCTAGACTGAGGTCAGTCAGTAGCCGACAGCTCCTGCCACAACGCCCAAGTTCAGGCCTACCTAAACTATGGCCAATTTTTGTCGCATACTCTGTTCCCTGACCCCATGGATATCTGAGCAGGCAGACTGGTACAGTAGCCCGAACTGGCGCAGCATGCTCCCTTTCTTCCTTCTTGCCCAGCATCCAGTGTCATCCAGTGCCGCAGGGGCCGTGGTGATACCAAAACGGACCAAATTGTCCACCAGTGTCCAAGACCTCACTTTTCTAAATAAACTAAGCCTGGATTCAGGGGGATTTTCACACTCCCCCGGCTGATTCTAATGCGACCAGCCAACCATCAAGTTTTGTATGGCTGCTGCTTCCTTCATGGCACTAATGTGACCAGCCAACCATCACGTTCCTCATGGCTGCTGCTGCCTCCATCACACCACTGCTGCGACCTGCAGACCATCATCTTCTGTAAGACTGCTGCTGCCTCAATCATGCTGATGCCTTTCTGCCAACATGTACCATATGGCTGCCGCCGCTGCCTCAGCTACTGCTGCTCCACACTGTTAATCCCCTACTGCCACCACTATTAGCACAAAGCATCTGCTGCCACGATCACTGCTACTACCATTACTACTACTACCCATAGACAGCCTTGTATTTCCATGCTATACTGCCCCTGCTGCTGCCACTATTGCGGCCACATACCACTATATCTGTACTGTACCCTTTCCACATCCACACTGCACCGCTGCTCTTCCCAATTTAAAGGCATCTTTTTTTTGGGGGGGGGCTCATTCTCTACGAGCCACTGTTTCTTCCGACAATCAACACTTGTGCATGTCGTATGGGCAGGCATTCCGACCCTGTCAAGGCATAATTTTTGGACAATTGGTCACCCAAGCCTCATTTTTATTTTATCCAATTACACTGTGTGTGTGTGTTTAAATATTATCTGCCCCGATAAGGGACAATTTTCATGAAGCTTTGGAATATGAAAAAGCATAACACATGTGGCGGCGCAGAGTGATCTTAAACACGCTGTATGGTGAAACTGAACCACAGCAGTAGCAACCATGGCGGATTCACTCAACACATTTTGCTGCAATTTAGTGGTGTTTTTTATGGTGTTTTATTTGCACTTGATACAAAGCTTTTTGGTTTCCTGCAATTAAAATATACATTGGGGCAGATTTATAACGTTTCATTTTTAGACATGGTTTTACTAGACCATGTAAAACTCCACCAGGTTTTGAATGATGCTGGATGATGAATTTGGCACACTTTTAGATGCCTATTAGCAGGCTTACTTTGTGGCAGACTTTTGCTCCTAAATTTTGCCACATTTTTGGTGTACATTGTCGCCACTTCAGCCATGGCCCCCCTTTGGTAGACCACATCTAGCTTCAGCTAAGCCACATACGTTTGTCGGACTAGACCCAAAAATATATATAACGCTTAATAAATGCGGTGCAAAGCATGGATGTCAGGGTTTTGACACAAATTCCTCCAGAATTCTGCCCGTTTTGATTAGTAAATGTCAATTATGTTTGCAGCTGTGCTTCTTTGTAGCTTGGTCACTGGGCCCCTAAGACAGTACTCGAAGTCTGTACAGCTTCTTAGAATGAAGCTGCCGTACTGGATTAATTGGGCACTATATCTAAGGACATTCTGGGTCCATACATTGAACAGAGAATACCGGCATAAATATTCATGCAAATGTTTTTGGGCATTTTTGCAGATTTTCTTGTTTACCATGTTCTCTGATGTTTTTTTTTGTTGTTGTTTTTTGACGAATTTAAAGTGTCCTTGCCATAGCAACACATCAAAGGTTGTGATAGTTGGGAGATTGGGGCATTGAGTGCCGAGACCCCACCGACTGCTAGAAAGAGGAGAGAGCGCTCTCTGTCCTCGCTGCAGGAAATGCGCTCAATAGAAAGTCTATAGGTCTGTCTCGATTCCGTCTCCTGCAACGAAGAGAGAGAGAGCACTATGTGAACGCTTTTTTTCTCCTTGTTCTAGTGATCGATGGTCTCAGCACTTAGACCTCCACTGATCAAAACCTTTGATATGTTGCTGTGATATATCAAACACATTTTTTTAAGTACACGTCAAGTCTTAATCTAAGAATTTTAAAAAGACTATTTTGAAAAGCGATCCCGAAATTGCATCTCTGTTCCAAAATAATTAAAACTTCTAGACGTGGCTCATTTTCTTTTATCCGTAGCATAAATAAAGGAGAGGACAGAATTATATTTACCAAGAATTGGAAACCGACTACATTTCCATGGCAACCAGGCGCTGGTCTTAGAAGATACAGGCTGCGATGGTAGGACAATGGTTAACTACTTAGTATTCAATGCAGTTTTGCGCAATCTTTTTAAAACCAGCAAGAATAAAATGAATCTATAAATATTTGCCATGTTGTAGCTCCACTTGTGTACGGCTCCGTTACCTGCTGCTGTCTTGGTGTCCAAGCTATAAACATATTTTTCAAGAATGCCATCTGAACTTGCCTCGCTTCACTCTGCTGTTTGATGTATGGCCTCAAGCCTTGTAGGGATTTGCTGCGAATCTTGCTAATGCCATGTGCCTTGTATGTGAATGCCAAGAACATTAGGTTTTCATCAAGTTGAGTCATGTATCATAAGACAGATTATGCATGTGATGTGGGGCCCAGTCGTAGGGAGGGCCTTAAATCCTACCACATGGTTGGAGTTCACGTGCACAGGAACCAGAATGTTGGCACCTAGAGCTAACCTATGGTTGGTTGGTGCCCTATACAGTACATTTTGATGATGCATCTCTTATGGTGTACCATATAGTGCTCAAAGTGCTTGGGTAACACTAGGAAAGCTCCAGGTGCCTGGGCCAGCAATGTCCCTTTCAATAGTAGTCCCTGCACCCCAATCTCCTACAAGAAACATGAGTGAGACTAAAGGTAAATTAGAACCATGGTTTCCTGAGATCATGGCGTACGGTGTTTTGATTTTTGCTTTGCCTTTATCACTGGATCGGTGGAACCAATGGCTGTTCTTCTCATAGGTACCCCCATAGATGTCACCGCTTTGATAAATTTACTTGGTTACCAGCTGCCATGTTCTCATGAAGTTTGCAGGTGCGGAGGTGATGCCGCCGAAAAGAAAGTAACTGCACTGGTCTGCACAGGTGACTTGCGGTTCCAGAATGGTCACCTCAGCCTGTTGCAAGGCTGTCCCCTAAACTCATTTAGTGAATGCTACCACTGTAGGTACCTGGCTCTGTGCCTTTCAAGAGTCTATGGTTACAACATGCATTAAGTCCGGCTACCATTCTCCCCAGGTGGATTTAGACAGGGTAAACTATTTGCAGGATGGCAGCTCTCCATTGGGCACATATTACAGTTGGAATCATAGAGGAGGACTCCTAGTGGCCAAGGACTGCTTGCGGTGACATCACTAGGAGGTTGAGCTGCAAATAGAACTAATAAGAGGATGTCTTCCACCAAAAGGATAGTTGTAGCTGCTGTTGTTGGTGTTATGGGTGACACCCAAACATGTGATTCTGCACCATAGTTCTTGAAGAGAGGCCAGAGAGAGAAGGACGGAGAGGACATCCCCTCTGAATTGTGAAGGGAGAACCAGTTTAACACCATCTAAGTGAAGGTGTGGAGGGTCTGGAGCACTGTGAGGGACCCAAGAGCAGCTGACTCTAGTAGAGCCTTGAAGTCATATTGGGCTCAGGACAATGGGTGATTAACCACCATCATGTTCTGTGTAACAAACACAATGTTTCAGCAATGTGCCTACAAACCTGAGAAATTTGTAATCATGTATTGGCAAAGTCCATGGTCAACAGTTCCCCTCTGCCATTCTTTTTTACTCTGTGCTTCTAACCTGGAACGGATTCATCTAGGCCCCTAGAAACCTGTCAATTCCCCTGCACCAGACATTTTTGGTGCAAATTCACATGCTTAGATGCCATATCGATGGACGTGCTGCATGGAGCAAAGAGTGCATGTGCTTCATGATGCTTAAAGGGCATCTGTCAGCAGATTTGTACCTTTTGAAAGTGTCTGACCTGTTACATGTGCACTTGGCAGCTGCAAGCATCTGTGTTGGTCCCATGTTCATACGTGCCCACATTGATGTTTTAATATATGCAAATTAGCCTCTAGGAGCAACGGGGGCGTTGCTGTTACACCTAGAGGCCCAGCTCTCTCTGCAACTGCCTGCGTCCTCTGCACAGAACCAGGCAGTGTATAAGTGAGAGCAGAGCCTCTAGGTGTAATGGTAACGCCCCCATTGCTCCTAGAGGCTCATTTGCTTATATTAAAACATCATATTTCTCAGCAGTGCTGGGACATATGAACATGGGATCAACACATGGCCTTTTAGCTGCCAAGTGCACATGTAACAGGTCAGCCAGTGTCATAGGTACAAAACTGCTGACAGATGCCCTTTAAGGATTAAAGAGGGTGTACGTTGGAGGTTGGAAAATCATGGCAGCTTTCTTCCACAGCCTGTCCACTGGAGGTGAAGTTGCAGCTAAGCCTCATTTAGTTTGGTGAAGCTAAGCTGCAACGCCAGGCACAACCCATGTATCCTGTAGGATATTGTATAATGAGTTTGCAGACTGCTTCCTATACCGGCCCAGTATAAATCACTTCACCTCTCAGACCTCACCGTCACGTAGTGTATATGTAACCAAACGCTCGTAGACATCTATCACGGCGTGTACACGTAAGACGTGGCTGGCTGACTGCTATTGTTTCAAACAACAGTTCCACTATTATGTGTTCCTCTAATTCCGTATAAATAAACCGTCTTCCTCAATGGCGGCATTTACTGCCAGATAACAAGCGATTCATTGCTGGAATAAACAAAGCCAAGAAGACAAGCTCGTTTTGTTAACTAATCAGTCCTTGAGTGGACAAATAGTCTACACTCGGTGGAGGGGCCGTGTGTCCGATGATGTCACTACTTCATGTTAAATTGATAGACTGTGTATAGTTTGTCACTTGATAAACATCCTGCTTGCGGCAGGGGCGACTGCAGCATAGGGTATACAGCGCATGGGATCAGAGGTTTAGGCACTTATGAAGCATTTTGGTGCTGATTTGAAAGGTGTTGTCACTTCAGCAAATGGCATTTATCATGTAGAGAAAGTTAATACAAGACACTTACTAATGTATTGCGATTGTCCATATTGCCTCCTTTGCTGGCTTGATTCATTTTTCCATCACATTATACCCTGCTCGTATCCAGCAGTTATTGCCACCACTACAGCTCAAATAAAAGGTGGCTAGGACAGCACAGTGGCTCAGTGGTTAGCACTGGGGTCCTAGGTTCGCATCCGACCAAGGACCACATCTGCATGGAGTTTGTATGTTCTCCCCGTGTTTGCCTGGGTTTCCTCCGGGTTCTCTGGTTTCCTCCCACACTCCAAAGACATCCTGATAGGGACCTTAGAATGTGAGCTCCATTGGGGACAGTTGGATGCTAAAAAGTCTGTAAAGTGCTGCGGAATATAGTAGCGCTATATAAGTGCATAAAATAAATAAATAAGATCTGCTGTGCATGGGTAGCAGAGAGACTGGTGCTTTTTCCTATAGTTTGCAGTCCTGTCCACCGCTGCTGGATTACAGAGTGGTCGTAATCTCTGGGTATAAGCAGTGTGCCCTCAGCCTGCCATCAGGGGACCACTTCTTACAGGGGTATTGCAGGTATTTCGTCTTGTTATATGCACTCTGTAAGGACCTATTATTTATATTATTAAAGAGGAGCTTTAACCTCTCCAGTCATGTCTCCTCTGCCTAATAACAATTCTGGAGCATATGTTATCATGACTCTGATAGGGACCTTAGATTGTGAGCTCCATTGGGTACAGTTGGATGCTAAAAAGTCTGTAAAGCGCTGCGGCATATAGTAGCGCTATATAAGTGCATTAAATAAACAAATAGGACAAGATCTGCTGTGCATGGGTAGCTCCTCTGCTTGCTTTCCCTGCCTAATAACAATTCTGGAGCATATGTTCTCATGACTCTGATGGCTATGATGTGCCATTCCTTTATTATTCCTGCTAAAAGAATATACTATTTATCCAGATAGTGTGTATGCAATATGTATCTGGTCACTGCGTATACTGTTTATCCATATAGTGTGTATGTAATATTTATCTGGTCAATGTGTATACTACAAACCGGATTCCAAAAAAAGTTGGGACACTATACAAATCGTGAATAAAAACTGAATTGCAATGATGTGGAGGTGCCAACTTCTAATATTTTATTCAGAATAGAACATAAATCACGGAACAAAAGTTTAAACTGAGAAAATGTACCATTTTAAGGGAAAAATATGTTGAATCAGAATTTCATGGTGTCAACAAATCCCCAAAAAGTTGGGACAAGGCCATTTTCACCACTGTGTGGCATCTCCCCTTCTTCTTACAACACTCAACAGACGTCTGGGGACCGAGGAGACCAGTTTCTCAAGTTTAGAAATAGGAATGCTCTCCCATTCTTGTCTAATACAGGCCTCTAACTGTTCAATCGTCTTGGGCCTTCTTTGTTGCACCTTCCTCTTTATGATGCGCCAAATGTTCTCTATAGGTGACAGATCTGGACTGCAGACTGGCCATTTCAGTACCCGGATCCTTCTCCTACGCAGCCATGATGTTGTGATTGATGCAGAATGTGGTCTGGCATTATCTTGTTGAAAAATGCAGGGTCTTCCCTGAAAGAGATGACGTCTGGATGGGAGCAGATGTTGTTCTAGAACCTGAATATATTTTTCTGCATTGATGGTGCCTTTCCAGACATGCAAGCTGCCCATGCCACACACACTCATGCAACCCCATACCATCAGAGATGCAGGCTTCTGAACTGAGCGTTGATAAAAACTTGGGTTGTCCTTGTCCTCTTTGGTCCGGATGACATGGCGTCCCAAATTTCCAAAAAGAACTTTGAATCGTGACTCGTCTGACCACAGATCAGTCTTCCATTTTGCCACACTCCATTTTAAATGATCCCTGGCCCAGTGAAAACGCCTGAGCTTGTGGATCTTGCTTAGAAATGGCTTCTTCTTTGCACTGTAGAGTTTCAGCTGGCAACGGCGGATGGCACGGTGGATTGTGTTCACTGACAATGGTTTCTGGAAGTATTCCTGAGCCCATTCTGTGATTTCCTTTACAGTAGCATTCCTGTTTGTGGTGCAGTGTCGTTTAAGGGCCCGGAGATCACGGGCATCCAGTATGGTTTTACGGCCTTGACCCTTACGCACAGAGATTGTTCCAGATTCTCTGAATCTTCGGATGATGTTATGCACAGTTGATGATGATAGATGCAAAGTCTTTGCAATTTTTCGCTGGGTAACACCTTTCTGATATTGCTCCACTATCTTTCTGCACAACATTGTGGGAATTGGTGATCCTCTACCCATCTTGGCTTCTGAGAGACACTGCCGCTCTGAGAAGCTCTTTTTATACCCAATCATGTTGCCAATTGACCTAATTAGTGTTAATTGGTCTTCCAGCTCTTCGTTATGCTCAAATTTACCTTTTCCAGCCTCTTATTGCTACTTGTCCCAACTTTTTGGGGATTTGTTGACACTGTGAAAATTTGAATCAACGTATTTTTCCTTTAAAATGATACATTTACTCGGATTAAACGTTTGATCTGTCATCTACGTTCTATTACAAATAAAATATTGACATTTGCCATCTCCACATCATTGCATTCAGTTTTTATTTACAATTTGTTTAGTGTCCCAACTTTTTTGGAATCCGGTTTGTATTTATCCAGATAGTGTGTGTACTATTTATCTGGGCAGTGCATATTATTTACCACATAGTGTGTATGCAGTTTTTATCTGGTCACTACATATACTATTTATCTAGATATTATATGCACTATTTATCTGGTCTTTTTTGAAACAATGGGCTATGGAATAGCAGTGGTTTCCACGTAGATTGTGGCACAAATAAGAAGGGAACTCCGCTTGGAAAAAAAAAAAAAGGTGTGAACAAGCCTCTTTTTCTAGTAGATTTTATTCCATACACAAAAAGGGCTACAGAAAAGTTATTGTTAGTTACGGTCGTCTCCGTATTTCATTTGATCCCTAAGATACAAATACCTTCTGTGTGCATTCTGTATTTTTCACAGTATGGACCAGAATAGGACATGTCCTATAATTTATGGAATGGAAAAACGGATCCACAAAAAGGGCTGATGTGTTTATGGCCCCATAGAGGTGAACAGGGCAGGCTGTGCAAAAACAAAAAGCAGACAGATGTAAACAAAATCTGTTTGTGTGCATGAAGCCCTAGTGGAAGCTCGACAGCGCCCCTCACTCAAAAAGTACAAGTACACGTGCAAAGCTCATCATGGACTATATTTATTAACAGACAGATTATAACAGTTATGTTCCAGCTATTACCATAGGCCGACACTGACTATTCAAGGCTCCTTCTCCATTAGGCAGACATGAATAATACAGAGGGTGACACGGCGTTCTCTGCACACAACTGCCCATTTATCTGAGCTCCTGGGATGAAGACTGGAGAATCGATTCCTTCACCAGAGCCAGTCATTAATTTGGGAACCATCACAGGCTGATGCACCAATAATGACTCTTCTGCCTGGACATTATGTTATTAGCATCGGAGATATTGAATGGGATAATAGAAGCACATTTTCCAATTTAAATGCTTACTTGGCCGCCGGATTAACCCTGGGGCTTTAATGGAAAACAGATCCTTCCTTTAGCTGAACGGACGGAGCTGCTTTTATACTTTGTGCATTGGAAATGTCACAGCGATAATAGATGTCTGTGGAAGGTGGAGAGCACGGTCCTCTAATACCTTGTTTGGACATAATGACAAGAAAAATCGTTGCAATTATCCATTCGTAATAATTTAGCAATAGTAAAAGACAAATCTGCCTAATATAAAAAAAATAACTGTATAAATCACCTTCAATTGTGAAGCAATGCATTGCATTCAGCCAATACGGACACCATTATAGCGCTTACAAACATTTCTACTTGGCCTCCTCAGGCTCTTTAAGGGGTTGTCCAATTAAAGGGGTTCTCTGGGATTTTAATATTGATGAGCTATCCTCAAGATAGGTTATCAATATCAGATCAGCGGGGGTCCAACACCCGGCACCCCCCGCCGATCAGCTGTATGAGGAGATGGTGCGGGCCGTCTTCTCATACAGCTTGATCGGCGTTCTGATACGGCAATCTGATATTGATGACCTATCCTGAGGATAGCTCATCAATATTAAAAGCCTGGAGAACCCCTTTAAGTCAACTGATCCCCTTTCCATAAATGTCTGAAAAACGGGGATCCAACCCTGGTGATCAGGACAATGGAAGCCCCTCTCCTCTTCTTTTCTATTTTTTATTTTAAAGGGAGTGGTAGTCATGCATGTGTTCTGCCGCTCCATGGGGCTAGCGGAGGGCCTATAATAGGCTCTATCTGGCAGTCCCATAGAGTTGAATAGAGCGGTGGACAGTTCTCATCATCGCTGGAAACCCTGCATTCGGACCCCTGCTGATCTCTTAGCCCCTATACCGTGGATAGAAGATAAGGTGTTCTAATGGGACAAAGTTGTATGTTATCAGATGAACATGGCTGCTTTCTTCCAGAAAGGGCGCCACCCTTGCCATTAGCCGTGTGTGGTATTGCAGCTCTGCTCTATTCATTTGAATGAAGCTAGGCTGCAATACTGCGCTCAGCCCATAGATTAGAGTGGCGCTGGTTCTGAAAGGAAGCGGCCATGTTTGTACAATCTTATACAACCAGCCCTTTAAAGGAGTTTTCCCCACAAAGAGCTTTTGTCCCCTACCCCAAGTCAAAGTTTAGATTTGTATTGGAAATGGTCTCGAAGTTATGGTGTAACTGCGATGGTCCTTCTTCATGGCCCAGACGGGACGGTGATTTTTAAAATAATAAGATGGTCCTATGGAATTTGCAGGATACAAGACAGATACTCAAGCAGGCCGTACACAATAATGTCAACCGATCCCGCTGGTTTTGGCAGGACTGATCAAACACCTATGGAGAAGAGAAGAATTTGATTTCAACATGCCCAATCCATTTGTTCTCAATACGTTTCCACCAAGGAGTTTGGCAGCAACGTCGTCGTCGTCCCCCTTGCCCTTCTCCATTGAGAACATATGCACACTCAGCCAAGCATGCATGTGTATGGGGTAGTTGGGAGGAATAGCCGAATTAACGTTCGGATGACAGCTAGGTGTATGGCCAGCTTCCACCCTGACGGAACATGACGTGGCACCCCTTAAATCTCTGGTTTCACTGCAGGACCGCTGGCATGTATGTAATTAGGACCTCATATACTGTTAAAATAACAAATTGCTTCCACTAATAAAACATCTGGCCCTTGTTACCAGGAATTACAAACAGAGTTTCCAAGCCTTGTAAGTTTATTTTTATGGACATCTAAACTCAGTGTTACGATCAGATGGTTCCATTAAAGCAGGACACAAGCAGTAACTGGTGGAGCAGAATACGGTGTAAAAGCCGGAGCAGAACAATCCTCTCGACTGAGCGGCTGAGAGCAGGGACTTTAAATCTGCGGCTTGTAATCAATAGAGTTCAATTGACGGTAATATGCATTATAGCAACGCTGAGTGCACCAGAGCTGGTCCAATGGCTACAGGAGACAGGGCTGCTCGAGGTGTCATGTCACATACATACAGTGGAGGAAATAATTATTTGACCCCTCACTGATTTTGTAAGTTTGTCCAATGACAAAGAAATGAAAAGTCTCAGAACAGTATCATTTCAATGGTAGGTTTATTGTAACAGTGGCAGATAGCACATCAAAAGGAAAATCGAAAAAATAACTTTAAATAAAAGATAGCAACTGATTTGCATTTCATTGAGTGAAATAAGTATTTGAACCCTCTAACAAAAAAAGACTTAATACTTGGTGGAAAAACCCTTGTTTGCAAGCACAGAGGTCAAACGTTTCTTGTAATTGATGACCAAGTTTGCGCACATTTTAGGAGGAATGTTGGTCCACTCCTCTTTGCAGATCATCTCTAAATCCCTAAGGTTTCGAGGCTGTCTCTGTGCAACTCTGAGCTTGAGCTCCCTCCATAGGTTTTCGATTGGATTAAGGTCCGGAGACTGACTAGGCCACTCCATGACCTTAATGTGCTTCTTCTTGAGCCACTCCTTTGTTGCCTTTGCTGTATGTTTTGGGTCATTGTCGTGCTGGAACACCCATCCACGACCCATTTTCAGTTTCCTGGCAGAGGGAAGGAGGTTGTCGCTCAGGATTTCACGATACATGGCTCCGTCCATTTTCCCGTTTATGCGAATAAGTTGTCCTGTGCCCTTAGCAGAAAAACACCCCCAAAGCAAAATGTTTCCACCCCCATGCTTGACGGTGGGGACGGTGTTTTGGGGGTCATAGGCAGCATTTTTCTTCCTCCAAACACAGCGAGTTGAGTTAATGCCAAAGAGCTCTATTTTGGTCTCATCAGACCACAGCACCTTCTCCCAGTCACTCTCTGAATCATTCAGGTGTTCATTGGCAAACTTCAGACGGGCCTGCACATGTGCCTTCCTGAGCAGGGGGACCTTGCGAGCCCTGCAGGATTTTAATCCATTGCGGTGTAATGTGTTTCCAATGGTTTTCTTGGTGACTGTGGTCCCTGCTAATTTGAGGTCATTAACTAACTCCTCCCGTGTAGTTCTAGGATGCTTTTTCACCTTTCTCAGAACCATTGACACCCCACGAGGTGAGATCTTGCGTGGAGCCCCAGAGCGAGGTCGATTGATGGTCATTTTGTGCTCCTTCCATTTTCGAACAATCGCACCAACAGTTGTCACCTTCTCTCCCAGCTTCTTGCTAATGGTTTTGTAGCCCATTCCAGCCTTGTGCAGGTCTACAATTTTGTCTCTGACATCCTTGGACAGCTCTTTGGTCTTTCCCATGTTGGAGAGTTTGGAGTCTGCTTGATTGATTGATTCTGTGGACAGGTGTCTTTTATACAGGTGACTAGTTAAGACAGGTGTCCTTAATGAGGGTGACTAATTGAGTAGAAGTGTCTAACCACTCTGTGGGAGCCAGAACTCTTAATGGTTGGTAGGGGTTCAAATACTTATTTCACTCAATGAAATGCAAATCAGTTGCTATCTTTTATTTAAAGTTATTTTTTCGATTTTCCTTTTGATGTGCTATCTGCCACTGTTACAATAAACCTACCATTGAAATGATACTGTTCTGAGACTTTTCATTTCTTTGTCATTGGACAAACTTACAAAATCAGTGAGGGGTCAAATAATTATTTCCGCCACTGTATATCATCCATAGAAGTATGGGCAGCTTGTAAGTAAACCATACATGACACTGTATACCGCCATACACAAGGGCATGCAGGTCAGACAGTGAAGGTTTTATGTGCCAATCAGGAACGAGCGTTAGTAGGAACGTTCCTTTAGCCGATCACCTAAACCCGGGATGCCCAACCTGCGTCCCTCAGCTGTCGCAAAACTACAACTCCCAGCATGCCCTGATAGCGGTAGGCTGTCCAGGCATGATGGAATTTGTAGTTTTGTCACAGCTTGAGGGCCGCAGGTTGGGCATCCCTGATCTAAACGCTCCACAGATCGGCCAAATGCTTCTGTGTCAATAGAACATCTCGGCCATTGACACAGCGTTATAGAGACTATTTCCCCCCCCTCCCCCCCCCCCCCCCCCCAATCTCTAGTATCGTATGCCGGAACTAACGGGACTGATTGCAGGGAAGCAGAAAGAACTAAAGAAGATAAAAATCTCCAGAATCGGTGAAGAGCTGACTGTATAAGATATGAAGCCAGATTCAGCTTTGTGAGGGATGTGACTTGTCGCTTGCAAAATGTTTCCGGATCCGTGCCGATTATCTCTGCAGCAGTCTCTAAAAGGTATGTTCCCTTCTCCGTGAATCCAGCTCCTTCTCCTGATCTTTTTTCATCGTCTGATCCTCCTTCCAGCTGCAGCTCTCTCCCTATCGCAACTCGGGAGATAGTTGAAGGATGAAACTGAGCATGTGCGACCACTTCAGTGAGCAGGACAAAGAAATAAGAGAAAAAACAAATGGCGGGTGGCGCTATACAAATACATTTTATTAATTAATAACTCGGTGGCTATGCTAAATATTTAAATATATGCAATTACAAAAGTATTCAGATCCAGGTGCTGGTTTGAAGACTGTAGAATATTATTTGTGGGACAACCCCTTTAAGCTATTCTTTTACTAATGGAGGTCAAGATTCAGTAATGGGCCCACAAAGAATGCATGTGTATAAAGATAATTTAGATTTTAGCAAGCAAAAATAAACCCCAGCTCCACCCGCTATAACTGGAAACATGCTGGAGAACATTAGAATAAATATGTCTCGGAGTCAGGCTGTCGACATGCCAGACAATGAGGATGTTTTTCTTAAAGGACATCAGATTTTTCTCCCTCGTCTTCAATATAAACCACATTTGATTAATATGTTACTGGAGCGGGGAGGGGAGGACGTGAGTGGGATGTAATTGTACATCTGGCTGCTATCACTATTGGAGATAGGCATCTTGTTTTCTATTTTGGAGAGGTTTAATGCATAGGAAGTCCGTTATTAAAAATAGATCCAATTAAGATTGAAATGGATTTCACGAAAATATATTTATTAAAAAAATATATATAAAAAAAACGTACCTGAAAGTCATGGAGAAAACACTTTGTACCAGTTATGAATGTGAACAGGGGAGAGTGAATCAAAGTCTCTGCTTCACTGATATGTTAGGCCATATAATAAGATGGTAGAACCTAAGAAAGCTCTACATACAGGATGGAAACAAACCAGAGAGAGGTTTACATGGTGGAAAAAGCTCAGGAGAGTGCAATTTGAAAAATAAAAATTGTGGGGAAGATCTAAATGAGATAAGCAGCTATATGAACATATACTACTCACAGAAAATTAGGGATATTTGGCTTGTGGGTGAAATTTCAGGATGAACCTAAAATGCACTCTAACTTTTACAGGTGAACTTAATGTGACCTTCTCTAAAGTTTTGAATGCACGTGTCCAACTGTTTCAGTACTTTTTGCACAACTTGCTGTTCTCTAACAAGGAGCTTAATGGCAAAATTCACAACAGGTGTTTGATCCATGAATCGCCCAATACATTTCCTGGTTCAATTAGAATTGGTATTTAAGCAGTCCTCCTCATCATGCTGTTCACAATTTCTTAGAAATTTCATTTTGACATCATGAGACCAAGACAACACCTACCAATTGATCAACAGTACCTCGCCATTGAGAGGCTTCAAGCAGGATGTTCTCAGACCGAAGGGGCCACTGAGCTTAGAGTGTCACAGTGTGTCATCAGCAGGTTGTAACAGAGATACAGAGCGACAGAAAGGCATAGACATGGATGTCTTTTGGCCACATCCCACACCGATGACCGCTTAATTGTAAACAATGCCCTGCAGAACCGGATGATGAATGCCACACAACTCCAAGGCAGGTGAAAGGCAGCCAAGTGTCATGTCAGAACATTCAAAACAGTTTACATCAGTGCGGTCTGCATGCTAGATGACCTACAAGGGTACCTGACCACAGGCGTCATCGTTTTGCATGGTACAGGGAGCATCTACGCTGGACGACGGACCAGTGGGCCTCAGTGCTGTTCACTGATGAAAGTTGATTCACTCTGAGCTGAAATGATGGCTGCCAACGATGTCTGAGATGTCAAGGAGAGCGCTATGCATGAGCCATTGTTGTCACCAGACGAGCCTTTGGTGGTGATGTTACAGTGTGGGCAGGTGTCTCGTCAATACAGAACTGTCCTACACTTTGTGAATGGTACAGTGACAGGCCAATACTACTTGAATAACAAAATGAATCCAGTCATTGTGCCTCTGTATGAACGACACCGGCCTAATTTCATCTTCATGGATGACAATGTACCAGCTCATCAAAGTCACGTGACTAGGGAACGGCTACTGGAGACTGGGGGACCTCAAATGGAGTGGCCTGCACTTTCTCCAGACCTGAATCACTTTGAAACCCTATGGGATCAGCTGAGTAGAGGCTCGTAACTCTGTACCCTAGAACCTCAATGGCCGCCCTTCAAAAAGAGTGGGATACCATGCCTCAGCAGACAATAAGTCGCCTAGTGAATAGCATGAGACATCGTTGTCAAGCTGTAATTGATGCTCAAGGCCACATGACAAGTTATTGAGACACTGATATTTTGTGGGGGTATACCCACCACTGTTGTTGGCTTTTGTTTTAATAAATTATTTGAGATGAGGAAATCACCATTGCTGCTTCTACTTAAATGCCCTACTTTCACGATTTAATATCACTGTATCGTGAACTTCTTATGTTTTCCATAAATTTCACCCTAAAGCCCGATATCCCTAACTTTTTGTGAGTAGTGTATCTGTTAAAAACCATAGTCCTCCTCGAAAACCCTTTTTTAGAATCTAATTTTCTGTTCAGACTATAGGAAGAAATTGCCTTTTTACACCAAAAGAAGATAAGCCTATAACTGGGTAACTGATGCACTCAGCGAAGACTGTAGAAGTCATCGAGAAGTATCTTCAATCCTATTACGTTTTAGTGGTGCCGTATTAGTGACTGGTGTCATTTCCCTTCCCCGTATAATAGCAGGCCTGTAATAGCCATCTGAATTATAGGAAGGGACGTATAAAGTCAAGCATTCTTTCTAAGGGCGCTGCACTATACATGGTCATAGCTCGCTCTCCCTCTTCTATACAATGAAGACCATATTATCCACTTGCACATTTGCATTTTAATCCACCCTCTGTGGGCAGACATTGTCCGCCCCCGGCGCCCATCTCATCGCCCCAGTTTTGTTTGCAGATATAAACCAGGTTTTAGTGCCGCGCGGCATGCTGGCTCATATTGTAAAGTGCTGAGTGTCGGTGTCAGCACTACGTAACACAAAAGCCAGCAGGACTGCTCGCCCCGCGTATCCCTACCCCGGCTTCCAGACGTAATACTGTTTACATTATTACCAGGTACAACAATCCGGTTTTCAAATTTGACTTTGGGAGCTGGAAATTTGCTGAGATATTTTCTTTTGGTTAATCCATCTGACTTTAAGGAGATCATCCTTAAAGCTGACGAGTAAAATATAATTGGTGAGATTAAGACCTTATATATTTTTTTCAAGCTATAACAGATATCTTTAAACTGGTGAATAAACTTTTTGTTGTGTCGGTTGAAAAGCCGTAATCTGCAGCGTAATCCGCTGTAATCGTTCTTTTGTTCCCCATACTTCAGGGCAAACGCTCCAGCCTTCTGCATTGTGACGTGACGGCCACCGGCAGCGGGGCCTGCAGTAGCTTACACAATAAATACATTTCATATAGACACTTCTATTATCCGGTTCACAAAGAACAACATCGAAAGGCAAATAGCTGAGAGCCATTATGATGATTTGCGCTTTCCAGGAACGTCCCTGGCTCTTTGTAGCTGATGTTTTGGGGGGAGGAGGAATGGTTCATTGTTTTATGTGAAGCTTTGGGTTGGAGCCACCTTACTTAATACATACATGATCTGCATACTTAGCAATTCCTGAGCGTGCCATTGTAGATGCTGCCTGTGACAGGGCTGGTGCAGATGGCAGGGGGCAACCATGCAAGAACATTGTGCTCTTGCAGCAATACGTAGGGGGAGAGCTGGAAGGAGAGGAGCGATAGTTGTGGCATGATAGGAGTCAGGGCCGGACTGGGGTTTCTTGGACCCACCGGAGGAAATTGTTCCCGGGGGCCCAAACCCCATATAATCAATAAAGTCTAAAGAAATAGACACTATTGGCAAGTTACTTACTCCAAAGGCAACTCCAAAGTTGTTGTTTTTCCTGGACAATTGGGACCCACTATAATACCAGAGGCAGGGCCCACTAGAGCCTCAATAGCTATGTATAGACAGCAATGATGGTAGTAGTATTGCCACAGGAGTACAATTCTCTTATCATTAACTATTTCTGCAGTTCCCAGTTGCAGGGTGCAGTTCTTAGATTCGGATAGCCAATCCACCTCAAAGTGTGATGGGCGCCCAAGCAAAACACCCTTTCCACAAGCAGTAAAGTCTTATTGCCATAAACGTGCGGTACCTTGCTGTCTGAATCCTGCACAGCCTTGACCATTCTAAACCTTCTATAAATGTCATATAATACACGGAGAGAAAATGCACCAAACAGATATAACACTGACTATGCTGGCAAGACATAAGTAAAGGTATTAAAAGCTGAGACTTTTGCCAATATATTCCAGTCATGGAGATATCGGAGCCCATCATGCACCACGTCACGGTTCTCAGCATGGCAAGGGGTCCTAACCGCTGCTCTAACTATGGTGTGAACACGGTCTAAAGGTGATATAGTTCAGCTCGCAGCCAAGCTCCCCCACAAATGCCCAGCATGAATACTGAGTAGTACTATGTGAATGGAACCAGGCCGCGAGCCACACCCACACCATGTGATGGAGGTTACCAGGTGCAAAAAAGTGTTAGAATGCCAAGTAGGGCAAACGCACTCAAATCTAACAAGTCAGAAGCAAAAAAACTAAAAAATATATAGTGGCAATTCTGGAGGAGCTGCCAAACCCCTGACACTGTGGCGTGTCTTCAATTGGGGGAGCAGCCCGACCGCATGTGGACCGCAATAATCGACTAACCCCAGCAAAATATGCATACAATGGAGGATAGTCGATTATTGCAGTCCACATGCGGTCGGGCTGCTCCCCCAATTGAAGACACGCCACAGTGTCAGGGGTTTGGCAGCTCCTCCAGAATTGCCACTATATATTTTTTTGTTTTTTTGCTTCTGACTTGTTAGATTTGAGTGCGTTTGCCCTACTTGGCATTCTAACACTTTTTTGCACCTTGTAACCTCCATCACATGGTGTGGTGTGGGTGTGGCTCGCGGCCTGGTTCCATTCACATAGTACTACTCAGTATTCATGCTGGGCATTTGTGGGGGAGCTTGGCTGCGAGCTGAACTATATCACCTTTAGACCGTGTTCACACCATAGTTAGAGCAGCGGTTAGGACCCCTTGCCATGCTGAGAACCGTGACGTGGTGCATGATGGGCTCCGATATCTCCATGACTGGAATATATTGGCAAAAGTCTCAGCTTTTAATACCTTTACTTATGTCTTGCCAGCATAGTCAGTGTTATATCTGTTTGGTGCATTTTCTCTCCGTGTATTATATGATTGCTACATTCTGTGTAGTTTGCTCTTGTGGTGCATGTGGACCGCGCCGACATCCTCCATTGTATGCATATTTTGCTGGGGTTAGTCGATTTATTGCGGTCCACATGCGGTCGGGCTGTTCCCCCAATTGAAGACACGCCACAGTGTCAGGGGTTTGGCAGCTCCTCCAGAATTGCCACTATATATTTTTTGTTTTTTTGCTTCTGACTTCTATAAATATCAGTTCTCTTTCCCTCAGGTCAAGCCTCTCAATTTAAGTTGGCAGCTTTTCAGTCTTGGGAATGGTGTTTCCTGGATGAGGCTTCTCTTTGGGCCTACATGGCAGGAGCTCACACATGTAGATCTTGCTTCTAGCTGTGCTAAGCTAAGACCCTCTGCTAGCAAGGGTGCAAGACCTACCCATCACCCAGAAGACTAGGCTAACGCTAGCAATGTTAACTGTTTCTTGTCCGTACACAACCATTTGGGATACAAACTGATGGTTTTTGTGACTGAACTTGGGGACACTTTCAAAGTTTTCCCAATGTTTGTAGCATTACATCACAATATATTACTTTTGGTGAACAATTGACCTTTAGTAGTGTTCCTCTGGGTCACTACACTCTCTCTATTAGCTCATCACAGGGCAGATTTACTAATTACAGATCACAGTTTTAATGTCCGATAAATTTATTAGGTCCCTGAAGAAGCTGCTGGATGGCGATACGTGTGGGGTGTCTCCCATCCCCGCAGCACACGCCACAAAATGCACCAAGAAAATGAGACATATTCACATCATAGATTATAAGCCCTCATTTCGCTTGTTCTAATTATGGACTTGTCTGTTTCGATGTTATTTATGAACCCATGAATTGTAAAGTGCTGCGGAATATGTAGGTGCTATATAAATAAAGATTATTATTATATTAAATCTGCCCCATTTACTGTTAATATGTCGGAGCTTTAGGAATTATTGAAGCCTTGTGCTTGTCATAATGTAGAACATGCAAAAAATCTCATTATGGCGACGCGTGTCACTGCGTGCTGGGATCCCATTCATTCTCCACGAGGATAGGCGGCAGTAACTAAATCTTTTGTCCGCAGTGTTATTGTCTGGTAGTGAATTGTACAAAAGACCCTTTTACAGCCGTTCAGCCCCAAAAGCAATACTCTGCATGGAGCTGTAGTGGCTGCGCGCGGCTGTGTGCAGCCATTAGAAAGCTTTTAGCACAGAAGAAGAATGACATTCACTGGGAAACGTAAAGGTGGTGATTGCAGGCGATGAGGGGCGGAGGGAAGGGGAGTTAAGGTTTTATTACTGCATTTTGTAGATTATAGCAGCACGTATCACTTAGTGCCAGAAATTCTAGCTGGCTGCACCCAAGGGTCTATGCGTTATGGAGTCATGAGGCCCCTGGGGGACCCATGGGAGGCAGCTCAGATGGTTCCTATCTAGCGTGAGTGTAAGGAACTTCAATACGACTCTCTCTTTCCATATACTCTGTACCTCCAGCCAACATGGGAGAGGAAAATAAGAACATGGCGGACAGGAGCGGTAAAACTAACAATGGACCCTTCTGTGGTAACAAAGACTCATTGTAAATTTTACATGTACTCATAGGTGCAACCCTTGAAATCAATTGACTAGGGCCCCTTTCACACGAGCGAGTTTTCTACATGGGTGCAATGTGCGACGTGAACGCATAGCACCCGCACTGAATCCTGACCCATTCGTTTCAATGGGTCTGTGCACATGAGCATTTTTTATTTTTTTTTGTCACGCATCAGTTCTGCGTTGCATGAAAAACTCAGCATGTTCTATAGTCTGCATTTTTTACACAGCCCTGTCCCCATAGAGGTGAATAGGGCTTCAGTGAAAAACGCATCGCATCTGCAAGCAAGTGCGGATGCAATGCGTGTTTCACTGATGGTTGCTAAGAGATGTTGTTTATAAGCCTTCATTTTTTTTTTTTATCACGCGCGTGAAAAACGCATCAAAACGCATTGCACCTGCGTGGAGAAAACTGAACGCAAGCGCAGACAAAACTGATTGAACTTGGTTGCGAAATTGTACGCGTTTCACTGAGCGCACCCTGAACGCATCCGGTGCCAATCCGTATCGTTTGTGTGAAGGAGGACTAAAGGTGGATTTAGACGGACCGACTGAGTGGCCCATTCTCGGAAAGGAAGCATTTTTTCCCGACAGTCGGCTGCTTGTTTAATAAAGGAGACTGCGCATTTCCATGCAACGATCGCCTTTACTGTATCGCTATAGGGATCCCACGCCCTCTTACAGAATCATGGCTTCTGAGCAGCAGATTGCTGTTTAGACCGGACGATCTGCTCCCCAGAAACTATGATCGGTGGCACATTTAGGCCAGATGATCGGGAACGACCATTTGCAGGAACGGCTGTTCCCGATAATCTAGATGATTATTGGTGCATCTAAATGCACCTTTACTTCCAAATTGGAGGGGGGTTTTTGGGTGTTGGATGACCTGGCAAGCTTTTGGCTACAGTAAAAAAAAAAACAGGACTGTCCTTCATATAGAAATATCTACAGCATAAATGACACTGGTTGTTTCTCTAGTGATGTACGTTTAACCGCTTAGTGACCGGCCTGTTATGGGTATAGTGCCCTGGAACAGGGGTACTCTAAAGTCTGAACATTTGTAGACATTTGCCTATTTCCTCTATGAAAAGTTATAAACGTCTTACTTTATTTCATTTTAAAGGGTTAACTTGCACTGACATAATTTGTAACTGCATTTCATATGTTTGATGTGATATATACCCTGTTCATTTGCACAGCACTGTGGAAAGGGTTAATGGACAATGAGAGACTTTTGGGACTGGTAATGTTCCACAGCCACCATGAGGTTTAACCCCTTTCCCGACCAGTGCCGTAATAGTACGGCGCTGTGGGAAGTGACTTCCCGACCAGCGCCGTAGTACTATGGTGCGCTGATCGGGCGGTGCAGGAGCTGCGCCCACCCGATCAGCTGCAGCGGACTGGCTGTTCTTGCTAGCTGGACCCCTGCTGTATGCGCCGGCATCGGTGAAAACACAGATGCCAGCACTTTAACCCTCACTATGCGTAGGCAGTGCTGACCGCTGCATGTGTGGGGTGTGTGGAGGGAGCTCCCTCTCCTTCACTATCGGGTCCCCGCACTGCTGTGACGGGGACCTAAAGGCAGAGAAGCCAGCCCGATGCCTGCCACAGGCATCAGGGCTGCCTTCCATGTAAGCCTGTGAGATCCAGTCTCCTGTATCTCACAAGCAGGAAGGCTGTAAGTGTATTACACTGGTATCACACTTACAGCCAATGCATTACAATACAGAAGTATTGTAATGCATTGTAAAGGGGATCAGACCCCCAAAAGTTGTGGGGGGGGGGGGGGGAGTTCAAAAAAACTTTTACATAATAAAAAAAAATGTAAGTTTCAAGTGTTCTTTTCCCATAATTAATAAAAAAAATTATAGGAAAAAAAAGAAAAGTATACATATTAGGTATTGCTTTGCCCATATCGACCAGCTCTATAAAAATATCACATAATCCACCCTGTCAGGTGAATTCAGTAAAAAAAGAACTGCCATTTTTGTTCACCTTCCCTCACAAAAAGTGTAATGCCAAGCGATCAAAAAGGCGTATTTAGCCCAAAAAGGTACCAATCAAGTCATCTCATCCCGCAAAAAATGAGACCCTACCTAAGACAGTCACCCAAAAAAAACAATATGGCTCTCAGAAAATGGCAACACAAACACGAGATTTAATTCTGTTTAAAAATGCATTTACTGTGTAAAACTTAACAAAAATAAAGATGATAGACATATTCGATATCGTCACGTCCATAACAACCTGCTCTATAAAAATATCACATGAGATGCCCCCTCAGGTAAATGCTGTAAAAAAATTTTTTTTAAACACTGCCAAAACAGCCATTTTTTTGGTCATCTTGCCTCACAAAAAGTGTAATACCAAGCCATATGGTGCTCCTTCTGCTCTGAGTCCTGCCATGTGCCTCCACAGCAGTTTACCACCACATATGGGGTATTTCTGTAAAGTGAAGAATCAGAGTAATGCATATTGAGGTTTAGTTTGCTGTTGACCCTTGCTGTGTTGCAAGAAAAAAATTGATTAACATGAAAAGTCAGCATAAAAAAAAAAAAAAATTGCCTCCATTTTACTTTAATTCTTGTGGAACATCTAAAGGGTTAACAAAGTTTGTAACATCCGTTTTGAATAATTTGAGGGGTGCAGTTTCTAAAATGGGGTCATTCATTGGTGGTTTCAATTATGTAAGCCGCTCAAAATCCCTTTATAACTAAAAAATGGTTTTGGAAATTTTGTTGAAAATTTTAAAAATGGCTTTTAACCACTTCAGCCCCCCTAGCTTAAACCCCCTTAATGACCAGGCCACTTTTTACACTTCTGCACTACACTACTTTCACCGTTTATTGCTCGGTCATGCAACTTACCACCCAAATTAATTTTACCTCCTTTTCTTCTCACTAATAGAGCTTTCATTTGGTGGTATTTCATTGCTGCTGACATTTTTACTTTTTTTGTTATTAATCAAAATTTACCGATTTTTTTTTTTGCAAAAAAAATGACATTTTTCACTTTCAGTTGTAAAATTTTGCAAAAAAAATGACATCCATATATAAATTTTTCGCTAAATTTATTGTTCTACATGTCTTTGATAAAAAAAAAATGTTTGGGTAAAAACAAAAATGGTTTGGGTAAAAGTTATATAGTTTACAAACTATGGTACAAAAATGTGAATTTCCGCTTTTTGAAGCAGCTCTGACTTTCTGAGCACCTGTCATGTTTCCTGAGGTTCTACAATGCCCAGACAGTACAAACACCCCACAAAAGACCCCATTTCGGAAAGTAGACACCATAAGGTATTCGCTGATGGGCATATTGAGTTCATAGAACTTTTTATTTTTTGTCACAAGTTAGCAGAAAATGATGATTTATTTATTTATTTATTTTTTTCTTACAAAGTCTCATATTCCACTAACTTGTGACAAAAAATAAAAACTTCCATGAACTCACTATGCCCATCACAAAATACCTTGGGGTGTCTTCTTTCCAAAATGGTGTCATTTATCTCACCCAGCATGGGTATATGTAAAATGATACCCCAAAACACATTGCCCAACTTCTCCTGAGTACGGCGATACCATATGTGTGACCCTTTTTTGCAGGCTAGGTGGGCAAAGGGGCCCACATTCCAAAGAGCACCTTTAGGATTTCACCGGCCATTTTTTACAGATTTTGATTTCAAACTACTTCGCACACATTAGGGCCGCTAAAATGCCAGGGCAGTATAACTACCCCACAAGTGACCCCATTTTGGAAAGAAGACACCCCAAGGTATTCCGTGAGGGGCATAGCGAGTTCCTAGAATTTTTTATTTTTTGTCACAAGATGGGCATACAGTGAGGAACAGAAGTATTTGAACACCCTGCAATTTTGCAAGTTCTTCCACTTAGAAATCATGGATGGGTCTGAATTTCACATTGTAGGTGCATTCCCACTCTGAGAGAAAAGATTTAAAAAAAATAATAATCAGGAAATCACATTGTATGATTTTGAAAAAATTTTTTGTCTTGCACTGCTGAACATAAGTATTTGAACACCTGAGAAACAGCAAGAATTCTGGCTATCAAAGACCTGTTACTGCGCCTTTAAAAAGTCTACCTCTGCTCCACTCATTAATCTAACTTAATAGCACCTGTCTGAGCTCTTTAAAGACACCTGTTCACCCCACAGTCAGTCAGATGCCAACTACTACCATGGGCAAGACCAAATAGCTGTCAAAAGACACCAGAGACAAAATTGTGGACCTCCACAAGGCTGGAAAAGGCTACGGGGCAATTGCCAAGCAGCTTGGTGAAAAAAGATCAACTGTTGGAGCAATTGTTAGAAAATGGAAGAGGCTAAAGACGACTGTCAGTCTCCCTAGGACTGGGGCTCCATGCAAGATCTCACCTCGTGGGGTATCACTGATGATAAGAAAGGTGAGGAATCAGCCCAGAACTACAAGGGTCAATGACATGAAGAGAGCTGGGACCACACTTTCAAAGGTCACTGTTGGTAAAACACTACGCCATCATGGTTTCAAATCGTGCATTGGACGGAAGGTTCCCCTGCTCAAGTCATCACATGTCCAGGCCCGTCTGAAGTTTTCCAATGACCATCTGGATGATCCAGAGGAGGCATGGGAGAAAGTCATGTGGTCAGATGAAACCAAAGTAGAAGCACACAGCCAGGATAACCAAGGAGTGGCTCCGTAAGAAGCATATCAAGGTTCTGGAGTGGCCTAGTCAGTCTACAGACCTAAATACAATAGAACCATATTTGGAGGGAGCTGAAACTCTTTGTTGCTCAGCGACAGCCCCGAAACCTGACAGATCTAGAGGAGATCTGTGTGGAGGAGTGGGCCAAAATTCCTGTTGCAGTGTGTGCAAACCTGGTCAAGAACTAACTAATTGCAAACAAAGGCTTCTGTACCAAATATTAAGGCCTCATGCACACGACCGTTTTTTTTACGGTCCTCAAAAACGGGGTCCGTAGGTCCGTGATCCGTGACCGTTTTTTCGTCCGTGGGTCTTCCTTGACTTTTGGAGGATCCATGGACATGAAAAAAAAGTAGTTTTGGTGTCCGCCTGGCCGTGCGGAGCCAAGCGGATCCGTCCTGAATTACAATGCAAGTCAATGGGGACGGATCCGTTTGACGTTGACACAATATGGTGCAATTGCAAACGGATCCGTCCCCATTGACTTTCAATGTAAATTCTGGAGTCTCTTTCATACCATCAGATCGGAGTTTTCTCCAATCCGATGGTATATTTTAACTTGAAGCGTCCCCATCACCATGGGAACGCCTCTATGTTAGAATATACTGTCGGATATGAGTTACATCGTGAAAACTCAGATCCGACAGTATATTCTAACACAGAGGCGTTCCCATGGTGATGGGGACGCTTCTAGTTAGAATATACTACAAACTGTGTACATGACTGCTGCCTGGCAGCACCCAATCTTTTACAGGGGGCCGTGATCAGCACAATTAACCCCTCAGGTGCCGCACCTGAAGGGGTTAATTGTGCGTATCATAGCCCCCTGTAAGAGATCAGGGGCTGCCGGGCAGCAGGGGGCAAACCCCCCCTCCCCAGTTTGAATATCATTGGTGGCCAGTGTGCGGCCTCCCCCGGCCCCCCTCCCTCCCTCTATTGCATTATTAACATTGGTGGCAGTGTTCGGCCTCCCCCGGCCCCCCTCCCTCCCTCTATTGCATTAATAACATTGGTGGCAGTGTGCGGCCTCCCCCAGCCCCCCCTCCCTCCCTCTATTGCATCAATAACATTGGTGGCAGTGTGCCGGATCTCTTACAGGGGGCTATGATACGCACAATTAACCCCTTCAGGTGCAGCACCTGAGGGGTTAATTGTACGGATCACAGCCCCCTGTAAGATCGGGTGCTGCCAGGCAGCAGGGGGCAGTCATGTACACAGTTCTCAGTATATTCTAACAAGAAGCGTCCCCATCACTATCGCCTACTGGTAAGTGACAGGTCTGTGCGGCGCGTCCCCATCACTATCGCCTACTGGTAAGTGACAGGTCTGTGCGGCGCATTTGCATGGGTCCGTGAACCGTTGTCCGTCCAAAAAATAGGACAGGTCTTATTTTTTTGACGGACATGATACACGGATCACGGTCATGGCTGCAAAACGGTGCATTTTCATTTTTTTTTTTTTTTCCACGGACCCATTGAAAGTCAATGGGTCCGTGAAAAAAAAACTGAAAACGGCACAACGGCCACGGATGCACACAACGGTCGTGTGCATGAGGCCTAACACTGATTTTCTTAGGTGTTCAAACGTTAAGAAGTGCAAGACAAATACATTCTTTAAAAATCATACAATGTGATTTCCTGAATTTTTTTATTTTTTATTCTGTCTCTCAGAGTGGGAATGCACCTACAATGTGAATTTCAGACCCCTCCATGATTTATAAGTGGGAGAACTTGCAAAATCGCAGGGTGTTCAAATACTTCTGTTCCTCACTGTACACTGCAGCAGACCTGGGGACCTTCATTAGGCCCCTGGCTACCATACTAAGATGATAGAAGGAGTGCCAATGCCTGAGTGAGGGAGTCCCCTCCCTCTAAATACCTTAGACGCTGCGGTCACTATTGACTGCGGCACCTAAGGGTTAAACGTTTTGGATTGGAGCTTCTGCCAATCTGAGCGGTTAGCACAGGAGCCTGGCTGTCATACAAGAGCAGAGCTCCTGTTGTCCACTAAATGGGAGGTTCGAGCAGTGCTTAGACTAGGCTGCTGTAAAAAAGCTGCGGACTAGCCTAAGACTCATAAGTAGTGATGGACGAACATCTGCCGGGACGTTTCGCGAACGTGATCAAATGTTCGCGAACCGCAAGTTCACGGCTGGTCCCATTCATTTTAATTGCAGGCGAACCTGAAAAACCTTCAGCTCATATTTGCAGCCAAGAAATAATTACTAGAACATGGACAGATAGTCCCACAACATGGACAGTGACATACCAGATGTATTATTCGAATTTGCAACTCCATTCATTATTTTATTTTTTTCAATGCGAAATATCAGCAATATAATTTTTGTGCATGCGCAAATGCAGTATACAGTACCCAAATGCACTATAAAGAAAGTATATTGGTATATCACACCAGTACAGTGGCGTAGGGATAGCCATAGCAACCATAGCAGTGACTATGGGGCCCTACGCCACTGGGGGCCCGTCCCGGACTGCATTAATTTTTTTTTATTTTTTTTTACACAGCCGGGCAGCCAGGTGGGCGGGGCTTGGGCGGGCCGCGGCTGTAGTGGGCGGGGCTTGGGCGGTCCGCGGCTCGGGCCTGGCTGGGGGGGGAAGCCAAGGAAGCAGAGTAGTAGTCAGGTCAGGACTGGAGTAGGCGGGCCCGAGGCGCACTGCTGCACGAGCAGAAGATGAGGTAGGCCAGTGAAGGGGGCATCTGTGGAGGACACTGGGGGAGGATCTGTGGAGGACACTGGGGGGGGATCTGTGGAGGACACTGAAAGGGGGGGGATCTGTGGAGGACACTGAAGGGGGGGGGATCTGTGGAGGACACTGAAGGGGGGGATCTGTGGAGGACACTGAAGGGGGGGGGATCTGTGGAGGACACTGAAGGGGGGGGGAATCTGTGGACGACACTTGGGGGGATGTTGGGGTGGGAGGTCCTGGAGGGGTGCTTGGGTGGGAGCTCTGGAAGGGGTGGGAGGTCCAGTAGGTATGTGGGGGTGGGAGATCCGGGAGGGGGGGCCCATAATTTTTTTTGCTATGGGGCCCAGTCATTTCTAGCTACGCCCCTGCACCAGTAGAAATTATTTGTTCCAATAACGCTTGTCCCTCTATATACCTGCAGTATTGCGGCAGAACCGCACACAACTGCCGCACAATACAAATGCACTATAATTTGCTGTCTAACATAGAAAGTATATTATAACATTGTACAAGGAAGGCAAGCCATTAGAATATACATAAAGATAAAACGTAACCTTTAATAATGCTACTATGAAGGTCCATTCACACGTCCGTAAGTGTTTTGCGGATCTGCAAAACACGGACACCGGCAATGTGCATTCCGCAATTTGCAGGACCGCACATCGCTGGCACTATAATAGAAAATGCGGAACGGATGCGGACCCATTTTGTGGACGTGTGAATAGAAAAGATATTCCTCAAAATGAAAATAAATTAAATTATTAAAGTTCAGCAAAAAGCATAGATGTGGTCGGCAATAACAAGTGCTCGGCGGCACCAAATCAGAAACCAAATGTCCTACCACAATCCGGGGGGGGGGTTCCAAGTGCACATCCATGAATCCCGGAGGGAAAGCAAAAAACATCTATACCTGGGCTAGATAATGATGTAATGATAATGATGGCAAAGAACTGTCCCTGATATTGCCCTACAGGGGGGTGCTATTCTGGCCCTGATAGCCTAACCACAGACCACCCACCCTGATAAGATCCACCCCGTCCGGAACCTTACCCTATATAAAAATGGCCCTAGTAAGCCCCTAGGCCCCTTACTTCCAGGTGTTCACTATATAGATCTATGTGTTTTTGACTCATTATTATAAAAGTGTATTATAAGTATATCGCACCCCTCTGTGTATCACACATATAGATAGCACACCTATACCAGTCCTTAAAATGACTTTTGTGGCCCTATTAGCTAGCGTTTGGTGTCCCGAACAGCCTGTCCCTGCTCAACACAGCAACCCCTCCCTACACGGGCAAAAGACTGAATGTAAAATGGCAGCCAGATCGGGTCTATTTATAAGGTAGGGGGTATGTCCATGTGCTGAAACTTTTCAATTGGCTGTCCTGTACCACCTGATGGATGTGTCATGGGTCAAAGTCTTCACAATGTAAAAGAATATGGCGGGCGCGAATATCTCCATATGTTCGCATGTTCGGCGAATAGCAAACACGCAAAGTTCGCCGGGAAATGACCGCCGGGTGAACCGCAAGGCCATCTCTACTCATAAGTGACCACTGTTATAATGTGTAATAGCGGGTAACTAACAGGTTAACTGGGTATTCCAATAATTTGAAGGAAGTAGCTGCGTGATATACTCCATTATCTCTGGCAGTCTCATAGAGCAGACTGAAGTGGCAGTGCGCATGCTCTACCTGCTGCCCCATTTATTTTTGGTGGCCCTATAGGGTAGGGGACCCTCATTCTCATGATTGGTGAGGTCCCAGTCATAGGACCCCCACCAATCTAATAGTTATCTCGTATCCTGTGGAAAGGGGATAACTTGAAATTACCGGAATACCCCTTTAATTCAGTAAAACCATAGTGGGTTTGAGTCTTTTGGCCGCATTGCATTTATCACATGAGCAGTTGTAAGTGTGTCTGACCCATATAATCCCCAGATGATGTATTTTGGAGGATCCTGCTCATTATTTAGGTGGCCATAGACATTAGATAGCAGGTTGATGGTTGAACGAATGATCATCTGGTGAAGGAGCCTTATGTCGACACAGCCATAGACATTTTAGTCCATATTGTCCATTACAGTCAGACTGACCATACATGTTCAATGGCACCAGGCAAAGGATGAATGATCTTTCCTGGAATGTTATTCTATGGATTACTGGATAAACATTTTAAACACTGCCATCTTCTTTCCAGACGATTATGTGTCTTCAATTGTTTTGATTGAAATCAGCCATTTTTATCACAATTGGGTGAATGTCTGTTAATCTTTAGAATTGACTCAAGGTGGCGCCATCAACAACCTGGCCACCATATCTATTCTCACATCTGTCCTGTCCTGATAGATGGATGGACGTTAAATACAAGAAAAGAAAGACGGAACGGACAGTGCAAGAAAAAATAAAAAAAATGACTATTTCTGAGGTTTAGATTATTCCAGGAGTTGCACAGCCATAACCTAGGCCTGGAGAACCTGCGTGTGAAATAATAAGGCCCCTCTGCCTTGTAAAAGAACAGTATCGGCTTTATTTGTATTTACTACTTATTGTTAATTGGAAACAGGGGCCAGTGAATATTTCTAACCTCTCGGGGTCCCATCATATTAATGTAGTGATATCATATAATGGCTGCTCTTATACAGTGTAATAAAGGGATGCTAGCGAGTAGAGACATTACAGGTATCTATCCACTTGGCACCTTATTCTATTTTCCCTTCCTTCGTGAATTTTTTTTAACCCATTATAAATATATCAGCGCTGCATTAGTGAGGGTTAACGCATTTCAAGTTTATTTTAAACAGATGCTTCGGTTGGAATCGCAGAGCGTTTATAGAATTAGGGAAGGGGGGTGACATAGAAATATGCAGCACAGGTTCCCCTGGTTTTGGTGAGGTGGCATAAAGAGAACCTGTTGCCATAAATAAATGCAGTGCAACCTGCAGGCAGCATGTTATAGAGCAGGAGGAGCTGAGCAGATTGATGTATAGTTTTATGGGAAACAATTCAGTAAAACTTGTGATTGATGCGTTTATATCCGCTATTTCGTCAAAGGAAAAAGTCTAGGTACCGTGTTA